>NC_056727.1:774902001-775202001 GCF_019279795.1 Protopterus annectens | reverse complement strand
TATGAAACTGACCCTTATTCTTAACATATTGTCAATGTTTTTTTCCTATATTTAAGATGAATATGTATGATGTCAATATACAGCAGACATTTCTGACAGCAGGATAAAAAGACATCATGAATGTAAGCTAGCTTCACTGTTATTTTTACATCCCTTTTCAAGGCCATGTAAAAATTTGCAACATTTTACAGCAGTATTCAACCCCAATGACTTCTTGCATCAAATTTCTGTTTGTGACTGACAAGGCTGGTACTAACTCTTAAGTTGGTAACAGCGGCCTTCTAATGGGAGCCTTCAAGTCTCCATGGCAAAAACATGGTAATAATAATAATAATAATAATAATAATTTCATAAGCAATAATAATTACTACTACCTACTCACAGTGAATACGCAAGACATTTTAGATGGCTGTATTTTTATTCTGCTTCACTTATTTTTTTTTTCCTACATTAAGCACATTTACAAAAAGGTGTTATGCTGCTATGGAACCATATTTTGTGATTTTGTAGAGGCTAATGAGCTAATGATAAGTATCTTGCTGCTGTGTTAAGCATTTTTGTTTTTAAAATTCATGTACAGATAATCATTTCTAGGAGAAAAGAATCTTGTTGCTATGTTAAGTATTTCTGGTTTTAAACTGCATGTACAAAAAATCATTTCTGGGAGAAGATATACATATATATATATATATATATATATATATATATATATATATATATGTGTGTGTGTGTGTGTGTGTGTGTGTGTGTGTGTGTGTGTTTGCATGTATATGGGTCTACTTCAAAACATTGAAAGCCCACAATATTGAAGACCAATTTGTCGAGATGAAAGCATCGAAACCTCGCTTCAGCGAATGACCAGACTGCCAAATCCATTCCCAAGGTAAGTAACCATTCATACCACAACTAACGAAAACAAAACAGTACCATCTCCAACCCACACAGGTGGGGGCTGCACCCCCCACCCTCCTAACTAAATATGCCAACTCAAAGATTGCACTACAGTTGGGAAAAGGGCAAACTCCACCTTGTTGGCCAGCAGGTTACTTACCTTGGGAATGGAATATACACACACACATGTGCACACACATATATGTGCACATTTATATTAGTAGAAATGCAAGTGTGTCAGAGTGAATGCATGTGTGCATGGATGCACATGTGCATGTATGTATGTATATATATATATATATATATATATATATATATATATATATATATATATATATATATATATATATATACAAGCAATAATGCTTAACAGGATGTGTGTTAATGTGTAATTAAGGTACTTACGTATTATCGCAACCAGATTTTTAACAGAAAGAGAATCTGTTTTCCGATCATTTATTGTGTTGAAAAATGTTGGCAGCCTGTGTTCTGAAGTGTGTGTGTGTCACTGAAGTGTGTGGTGCTTTTCTGAGTTTCCCGGTGGTTGACTAAAATTGCCGAACAGCTGGTGACAGGACGACTGCAACACATACACGCTGTCCTCTTGCAGAAAGCAAGCCACATGAAAGTGGATGCTGTACAGCTAATGTTTAACACACCCCTTGGCATTGCAAGCAGATTAATGTGGTTTTCCATATTGTGGGTATCTGTCACATGCGTAAAACCACTTTATTTCTGAAAGTCTGAAAACCACCACACACTTCAGTGACTCAGGAAGAGGAATAATGGTCGCATTTTGTCTTTCTCCAGGACATACTTTTCTGATGGGAGTCACTGTGACAGTAAATAAACCTGAGGGATGAATAACAGTCTTTGTAATGCAATGTCAGACTCCCAGAATTTATGACTGTGGGGCAACTTGGTACGACGTGTACTCATGACACTGTGAGTATTTGGTTGATCCCGAGTTTTACACCTGACAGTATTTAACGATTGCAATGGCAGTGGTATGATAGCCTTTTAGTGCACTTTCTAAGGAGCATGCAATGCAAGTGATGCCTTTTTGAAAGTGTTGTTTGGCCAACTCTGTTACCATCTGTTGCACTCCTCATACTAATGGATGTGTTATGCACGTTTTCTGGTTTGTTCAGGGTTTGGACACTCAGGATTTCACATTGGTCTTTGCATTCTGTGATATTTACACGGAGGAACTTTCTCCTTTGTTTACCATTTATGCATATGTAAAATATTTTTTTTACTGCTCACAGCACCCTGTTACAAGGTTATGCTTTTAAAACCTGTTACTCTACTGGGCTAACATACCCTCAAACTGCTATCAGAATCTTCTTGTAAACCATCTCCTCTTCCTGATTAATTTAGGAGAACTGCAGTAAAATTAATCCTTTCCACAGTACGAAAGCACCTAACATTGTACGTTAACTCCCACACTCCTTTCAGGCCAACATACGTACACATGCAACCATAGTTTTCACTGACTTCAATGCTCGACATCTTTACAGCACAATACCCACAAATCCTAAAATTGTAAGTGTTAAATCATTAAAAACAGCACCACCAATATCCCAGCACACTTTGTAACAGTTTACCCTTCCCTAATACACTTCATTGATGTTATTTAAGTAAATGTCAAAAACATATATTGTATCGCAAAATCTGGTTGCAATAATACATAAGTACCGTAATTAATGCCCGCCCAGGGGTGTTGTGAGGCCTGATGCTGTAGGCAGAGGGCCTCTACACTGCTGGAAGGGCATTGATTACACATTAACACACACCCTGGAGGGCATTATTGCACTTAGAGAATGGGCCGACTGTAAACTTGTGTTTTACTTACTTATTTTTTATTTATTTGCGGTAGCATATGTAAATGGTGTTAGAGGAAGCATTTTACATCCAAAACATATCCTTTAAAAAATATCTAGATATTTGTTTTATTTTTTAGTCCCTTACTGCTAAAATGGTTTCTTGCCAGTCATTGGGTATTGAAGTGATTAAATGACATACATTTGACTTTCAGACTTTATTTCCTTCAGAAAATTCATGTTAACACAAATCCTGTTAATTAATTTACTTTTAAATTTTTCAAGTATAACATTTAAAATCTGTTCCTATATTGGAGCCTTTGTACCACCTTTATTTCAGGCTTTATCCACATTTCTGGAGCTAAGAGGTCGAGAGGTACCCAAACCTCTTATCTGCTGCTGCCCGTGTTCCATTGATTTCACTGTTTCTCCCTCTATCAGACAGACACCCCCCCCCCCCCAACACACAACTGTAGTTCAGAAAATGCATGCTAACACAAGTCCTATTATTGCAGCAACTTTGTGATTTTTTTAAACAAGAATATGCTCCTGTTTTGAGCCTTTGTTCCCTCTTTATTTTACGTTTTATTCAATTAACTTGTCTAAGAGGTGAGTGGTATGTGTCAGTGTGTTGACTTCATCATCTCTCTGTATTAGGGTAAAGCATAAGGCTTCAGATGGGAGTACAAAATCAAAGTTCCATATATGAGCACTTGTTTTTGCTCATTTAAAGGTGTTGCTTTCAAATGTTCTGTCCAACAGCATGGGGACAGATCTGTCCAACAAGATGGGGCTAACAGAAATCTAACAGTGGATACAAAGATGTACATATTAAAAGAAATTACCTCATTTATGAAAATTCATTCATTCAGAGGATGATTAGTTGATGGTTATATCCCTGATACCATTTCAATGACGTTGCCTTTTCTCAAGCATATTTTATGTTCAATGTCTTGACTGCAAGGTTGCAATTTCTAAGGTTACTGTTTTCACCCTTGTAAGATGTTTGTTTTTTCCAGCAGTTATGATGTAAACCTCTTGACTGCTGCTGCGAGTATTGGATCACTCTCACCCTTCACTTTCTGTCTCTCTGTCTCTCTCACTCATACACAATTCATGCATTCACACACACAGACAGAAACATAAAGACACACACACACACACACACACACACACACACACACACACACACACACACACACACACACACGCACACACACACACACACACACACACTTTTTCTGTTATATTTAGGTTTTACACTCACTAAACAGCAAAAGCGCTGCTTAGCAAGTGTAAAATAATGGCTCAATCGTTCTCGCTTTCACTCACATGCATGCATACACTCACATACAGGCATAAACACACACGCACGTCTGTTTTTCAATTTTCTTTTTTTAATATATTTTACACTCGCTAAAGAGCAGAAGCTCTGCTTAGCAAGCATAAAATAATGGCAACCGTTACTTATCTCTGTCTGGGCTCCATGGCAGCTTGATATGTTGTTGTAAAGCAGCGGACTAATTTTTCAGTGGGCATTACCTGTAAATTAATACTGTGCTGATGTACAGTTTGCCCATTTTTCATATATATATATATATATATATATATATATATATATATATATATATATATATATGGTTTACCAGCGGTTAATCGATGGCCATAATACCGAATTACACCGTCCCGAATGCAGTGCAACAGGAATGCAGATAGTCACAGCTCATAACATCGAACTCACATTACCGACTACAACAGACAATTCAGCATTTGTGGGTTCGACAATTATAGTGCGAAATAAGTGGTTGTTGCTCTATACAGGCATCATAACATTTGGCAGCACATATGCCGAAGTTTATCTTCTGTGAATATTTGAAACTGAGGACTGCATAAGTTATAATTACACCATGTCAATGGACATGTAAGTGAGGAAACATATCAATTTACAGTTGTAGAAACAGTTTACCTATCAGGCAAGGTAATGTGTAATAAACATAACACAACTGTGTTTACAGATGGCTACCTCAGATAGTGAACAGTACGCCCCAGGGATCATTGGATGTAATTATACCACTGAAAGAAGCCAAAAAGGAAAGGAAATGTTATTCATTGATGGTTATAAGCATCACCTTGAGAAATGTGTTGATGCAAAGCACAACTGGTGTTGTGTGAAGAAACAAAGGGATAAATGTAAGGGACATTGTGTGATACAAATTAGTGTAGAGGGACATAAGTTACAGCGAAGCACAGGTCATTTTCATGGTCCGGATCCTTTACAAACTGAAGTCTGTAAAGTGCGAGAGCAAAGAAAGAAATGCGCCCAACAGTCCATAGAAGACCCCTGTAAAATAGTATCAGAGGTATTATCCAGCACCTCCACAGATGTGGTAAATGGACTCCCTAATACGAAAGCGCTGCATGCAACTGTAAGGAGGGTGATATTTAGGAAGGAGGCAGCACTGTTTAAAGATATGGGTTCACTCTCTGATCTAAATACAGACATGTTGCCTATTAAAAATGGATCGTTCATAGCTGAACATGGTCTATGTAGTGATGATGTACAGTTAGTTGTGTTAACCACTGAGGATAATCTGAGGGTGTTATGTACATCAGAATACATTCTGGTGGATGGTACTTTCCCAATTTGTACGAGAGAGTGTCGGCCGGTGTGCACAATCTACTGTCAGTTAGCTCACACTGAAACAAAGAAGGTAATACCTGTAGTGTATGGGATATTACCAAACAAAAGTGAAGAGTGTTACAATCAGTTTTGGAGTGTCGTCATTTGTTTATTTGGCAAATATGGTTTGGAGCTAAAGCCACGTATGGTAATGTCCGACTTTGAGCGTGGTGCTGTGGATGCTATAAAGGCCAACTTGCGAGAAAGTGTGTGTAAGTGTTGCTGGTTTCATCTGTCTAAAATCTTGTGGCGGCAAATACAGAGCCTTCATCTGGTGAAGGATTTTGGCAGTAGTTGTACATTTGTTAGCTTTTGTAAACAGATACCAGCCCTGGTGTTTGTAACGCCTGCACACATTGGTGAAACCTTTGCAGACATAGAAAGGGATATGCCAGCCTGTGGACAGGCGTTGTGTAACTTCTTTAAGGAAAATTACCTGATAGGCAGACCACAGAGGTATGGTATGAGGGGTATCACATCTGAAAGGCATTTGCCCCTGTTTGACATACCTTTTTACAATCAGCATGACACAAGTACATTAGGTTATCCCAGGACACAAAATGTAGTTGAAGGATGGCATAGACGTCTACGTAGTCTCATGGTTAAGCAAACCCTATACCTACTGGACGTCTTACATGCCAGCCAACTAAAGAAAAACCACGTTGAGGATCTTAAGAGCAGACATAGGTCATGCCTACCAGCATCCCCTAAGAGACGCAGGCTACATGATAAGGAGCAGGCATTCCTTAAGCTCTTGTCAAAATGTGATGAAATGATATCTCGCGGCTTTGTAACAATTGTGGCACAACTCTGTTCATTCTAACTGTTAGTACAACTATACCTTTATTAGGGGACAATGTTTTGATGTGAATGCACAACAGATTATCATTACACGGAAGCGTAACCGTGCACGTACGTTAAGGTATATGGTTGTGGATATTGTGTGTCACAGCGGCAGTATTGAAAAAATGTGGATGTCAATATTTGAGTATTCCATTGGCTTTGTTGCTCGAACATAGACCTTTTCCTGTGTTTTGGATGCATAACTCTACCCTGCATACTTGTAATCTACCGGTTGGACTCTGCACGTCGAAGATGTCGAATCTGATATCCGCAATTATGTTTTTCAACATTTTAAACATGCAGAATTTTAATTTCCGGTCATATAATTCGATTAAAACATCATTCAAACCCTTTCTGTTCAATGACATGGTGGTAAACCATATATATATATATCTATATATATATATATATATATATATATATATATATATATATATATATATATATAGGCAGATGCATGTTTTTATGTATAGCTAGTGTTACATAGCTATAAATATAGACAGTAATTGTGGTTGGGTTTTATGGTACACCAATTGATAACAGGGCCATGGTTGAATTGCTTTCATTGAAGTTTACAAGTTGCAATGTTATTTAGAGTTTTTTATATACAGCTTACCATATAAATATATATATATATATATATATATATATATATATATATATATATATATATATATGTACATACAGTTGAAAACTAACAAAGATGTTATTACTAATAAATTCAATTGGTCCCTCCTTCTGCAACTGTCTGGTGTTTTTACTGGGTATGGAGTCCAGAGGCAATATGAATTTGTGATGGGTTAAAGATATTTATACAAAATTTAATGTAGGGCTTAGAACGGAAGTTCCTGGTACAATTTTAATTTTTTTTATTTTTTTTAGCAGTTGCTGAAGCTAACTTGTAATATGCATACTATAAATAAATAGCAGTCTCCACCTCTCAGCATTAATTCTGATGTCTTTATTTAAAATTTTTCTTACTTTATATATAGCAAAGTATTACAGTTTCAAAGTCCATCTCCATCATCTTTTGCTTGTAACTCAAAAGTAATATTTATTTGTATACTAGCATCAATATTATCACCAAACACAACATGTATGTAATACTTAATGTTTCTGATTTACATATGTACAGAGAATGTGTTAATCAAAGAACAAAACTTTAAATTCTACTGTAATACAATGAAAATGAAACCAGGAAAAAAAGGCTTAAACGATTGATTTATTTCAGAAAACTGTGATACTCTAGTTAGTCCGTCTTTAAAGAAGTAAATAAACTAAAACTGCAAGCAGTGAAATTCATAATCAAATAATAAAAAAGTAGAATTGTTCAAATTACTAGCAGCTCTGAAACAGCTTTGATAATTAGTATTGATGAGTAATTTTGCCCAAGACCCTGGCAACCCTCTTTATGCCACACACTCACACTTTCACTTAATATAGAAAACATTATTTATATCCAACCATGAATGAGTTTTCCACACTTTAAATAAATGAAACCTTCTTTAGACAATAAAAGCACTCACCCCTGGAGGGAGATTGAAGTGCTCGGCGTATCACAAACAATTCTGTTTATGGTATTTCCCAAAATGTTTAACAACTACACTATGAAGTGCATTGTCTGTGATGCCCTTAAGGTGTTTCAGGATCCTAAAATGGAACTTCCATGAGCTCTATACAGGTTAACATTTTGGTGGATTGTAAATGCATATCAAAGAGTATAACATTTTCACTGAATTAGAGCTGCAAATGTCCCATAAAAAAACACTGACCACTTAAATGCAAAGATGGCTAATATGGGAAATTTTTCCTATGGATCATCTTGAAGAAAGCTTGGTTCATTTAAAATATGGAACAATCATCTGGAGGTATGAATCATAAGATATTATAAAAAATTATTTTTTGTATTCAATGAACATTTCAGTAGATAGCATAATACTCCTAGTAGGACCTTCAACATAATTACAGTATCATATCGCAAACTGCAGTCCAGTAGAAATGTGCGTACTAATGTAGTGTCACACAAAAATTACACTTGTAAAGAATTCAGGAGCCAATCACCAGGAAACTCAGAACTTTCTGTTTAACTCTTTCATCTGGACACTGTGACAAAAGCTTTTTAGAATGAACACACTGGTTAGAGCAATCGATATACCAACCTATTTGCCTTGCATCATGTGATTTTTGGATCCAATAATAATGAAAGGAGCATAAAATATAGAAGACATAAATATTTTTTTCCAAAAAATTATTTAGAAAATACCTCTCGGCTTTAGCATACATTTGATATTACCTGAATTTGAATTTTTGAGACCTGGAAAAGAACTAACTTAAATATGTAACTGCCAGAATAATTCTTCATCATTTGAAAGGATGTCCTTGTCACTCCATTATGTATAGATTTGCATGCGATCTACTACAGAAAGTTCAATCTTTCTGAAATATCTTCATTGAAAGGTATGGCTGTACAAGACATTTTTTAAATCTTTTTGTTTAATGGCATACAGAGAGTTGTAAATTTGTTACAACAGCATGCAAAATATTTTATCTACATAAAATGTCTTGCAGTTGTAGCAGTTACAATATTAGTGTGGCTTTGTGCTTAAAATTTCATTTAAACAGGTGAACGAAATATAATGGTCTATACTGACGTATAAGTAATCGTCACACATACCATAGTGGTTCATGTCCCTGTGTCTTCAGTGTCACCTGTCAAACTACATTTTCATTTTTTTCTAACAAAGACTTCAGTTTCATTCTCTTCCTATGAATTAATGTGGGATACGTGTCTACCAGTTTGTAATTGTTACTGCATCTAAGCACTTTCCAAATGTATCTAACAATATTTTTTACAATACTACTACTACAGTCTGTACTACAGGCTACACAAAATGAACTGCTTTCAATGTCTTTGTTAGCAGTGCATGCTTGAGCCAATGCATAACTTTGATGATGCCTATGTAAGGTGAAAGTGCTTAGTCGTGGTACTTTAACTGTATACTTTAATATTTTATTTTTTCATTTTACATTATAATAAATTGTGTTTGCACTGTCCTAGTTGTGTGAGTGGTGGTTTACAGCTTTTTATTAATATGAAGTCGTTTAACAAGACAGTGCTGCTAGGTGACCCCTAAAAGGGGACTCTTGTGATCAGTGGGCTTACCCAGTTGACAAATATCTAAAAAACAGATGATATTTGGTAGGTTCCTGTAATATTATACTCAACACTACTAATATTTATTATTTTAAGAGCAATTTCAGATCCTGCAATGTTTCCTTGCCTTCTGGCTTTTAGGTCTTCTTTTCAAATTTAGACATATGATCACCTGTTGCATATGATCTGCGGCATTGAAAAATGGTATACCCTTGGGTTTGTGATATGTGCTACAGATTTTTAAATCATGTTCCAGTAATGGTAATAAAGCTACCATTGTTCAAATAGTAAACAAAGCTTGCAAATAGCAAGGTTTCTTCTTATGACATGAGATTTCAAGCATTTAGCAGAAGACACCTTCATAGCTGACTTTTTATATTATGTATGTATGGTGTTTGTGTATGTGTCTATGTGTCTGTGTGGGTGTTTGTATGTGCTTATAGATTTGTATAGCCCAATACAAGTGCCACACTGCTCACCTGCCCACAATACTAACAAGTTACTCTTCAGTTTACTTCTTATATTATAGTGCTACTGGATAGTTTGTATTGTTAAGAAATAAATTGTTCTCTTTTTGTATGTCTTTCATTGCTGTGTGGATTATGCTTGTTTATTATGTCTGTGTATGTTCCTCCATTACACAAAGGCATGCACACATAGAGACACACAAACATAAAGACACACATGCACGCACGCACACACGCACACACACACACACACACACACACACACACACACACACACACACACACACACACACACACAAAAACATATAATATATAGAAGCAGGCATTTAGTCCACCACTTAGAACATGCCACATTTAATGCCACTAATCACAATAAGCTGGGTTGTTATTCTGTAGACAAAGTGTGGGCAACACAGATGTACTTTCAGAAACAGCATAAATTCTTCACAAGCACTAAAAAGTCATAAGCACATGGACATATAAGTAAATGCATAGCCTGAGGTAATGATGTTCTGCCTGGACTTTGTAAGTTGCAGTACCATTATAACAACAGAATTCTCCCCAAATATCAGTACAGAAGAGTATTTGTTCGCATAAGTGCAGCTATGACAGAAATACAGCAGCTGCAGAATTGGTTTTAGTAACTATTGTATGATTGCAGTGTACCCAGGGCTGATATTTTCAACAAACTTAAAAAGTTAACTTTTCTTAAAAATGTAAAGCTCCACGCTGGTTAAAATTTAATTAATCTTAACTATCTTATTGGTAAAGGGTCGGCCAGATACACTGCCTGCTAGCATTATCTGGTTATATTTAGGAGGTTTGGAAGATGGTACCCATGAAATGCTCAGTATAATTATTAGCACTTACACCCAAGCTGTGATTCATAGAGATTCATTGTGTAATGTGCACTGCAGAATAGCTCAGGAAGTGGCCACGCACAATTTATGGGAAATTCAAAGGCACTGATAATGCAAAATTTTCATGTGTGAAACTGGGAAATATGCAGGGCATGCAAATATGTGCATAATGACATGACAATGAGAAATTCCATGCAAATGAGCAAAAGGAAATATGTAAATACAGCCAGCGAAGATCTATCAAATGGTAGCACTACACACTTGCACCCAGCCTTTTTAGACACCATTTTTTTTATGTTCATGATAGGAGTCACATTAGACACAGCAGCACGAATAGCTCAACATCATGTGTTGGTAGCCACTACTAAAGTCCATGTTGACAATGCAGGTGACCTATTGTCTCATTATGCTAATAATCCATGTTATTTTGCAGTTGGCGCATGCCTGCATAAGTGCTCTGGAGTACACTCATCAACTATTGGTGCATGAATCACTGACCCGCACATCTGCTACTTGCTTCTGAGTGTTGCATGCTTATCAGAGACAGTAGTGGAATCATAGTGGCATCAGATCCCACTGTTTCTCTTTCTTGTGGTGAGTATGGCCATGTCAGTGGCAGTGCACATAACAGTAATACAAAAGGAGTTAATTTAGGGCTATTAGCCTTGGGAGGAACATCAGGTTCCATGCACTCAGTAGCTACCTGTACAGTGGGTATCTTCCTGTGGTATATATAGTGGAACACATGTAAAACAGAACTATATAATATTTTGAAGCATTTACTTTGTTGATCAGGGCATTGGACTTGCAGACTGGAGGTACCCAGAAGTGCATATGTGCAAGTAGCCAGCATTCATATTCTATTCATTTCATGCATAATTTTGTGCATAACCTGGAGCTTCCCCTACTGACACATGGTTATTAGGTGCCTGACCTGTACTCACATCCAAACCACCATCTGATATGAGGGGCCAGACCTGTTGCCTAAAGGTGGACACCAAAAACTCCTCCACATCCATCAACCACATCTCTGCTGGTGGGTCTTCCTCTATGTTGATCCTGTTTGTCAAAATTTCTCCAGACTTTTGCTTTGCAAGGAGATCATATATGTAATCTGTTGTATGCCTGCCCACAGCATCCATATGCTGCATCATGCCCTTCCAGATCTGGTCTCTGACCTGTTGATCCACACCACATTTGGTTATTAGCTACATACAGTACATAAAAAGAACCTGCAGTAATGCATCATCCTACTAGCTTGTGAACCTCTCTAGTCATTGCCACTGCCCTGGTGGCCATACCAGTATTTAAACAGGTTTACATCATAACAATGAAATTTCATAACATTGAATTTAATAACATTAAAACCAAAATATCTAAATCCCAAAACAATGAAAACCCAAAACATTGAAAATTTAGAACATTGAAAGTGTGCTTCATAACACTGAAAACTACAGTGTATATGTAAATAACATCCTCTCCACCAATAACAACACCTAACTAACAAACACACTTTCTACTACGATCACACTACAGTGGAAAAAAGTTAATTTCCTAACCTCACTGTATCACAATCACCATACACTGAGATTAGGAAATTAACTTTTTTCCACTGTAGTACGATCTTGGAGTTGGTATATTTAATTTACGGGGGTGTGGGAGCAGAGCTCCCCACATGGGGGGTACAGGGGGGCTTGTCCCCTTGCAGAAACGTAGTAGAAAGTGTGTTTGTTAGTTAGGTGGTGGTGTAGGTGGAGGTGATATTATTTACTTGTGCAATGTAGTTTTCAATGTTATGAAACACACTTTCAATGTTCTGAGTTTTCAATGTTTTGGGCATTTAGTGTTTTTAATTTTCGATGCTATGGTCTCAGTGTTATGAAATTCAACATTATGAAATTTCACTCTTATGAAGTAGACACATTTAAACACCTGTAGACAAAATATGCCATTCGGTGAATTCATATGCTAAGCTAATGTATGCATGCATTAATGGCCACTGCATCCCCTACTGTATATTACCAGGATATCATCTGCAATTATCAATTTGTAAGGCCTCTCATGGTATATAGTACTGTAACCTGCAATTATGTAAGAAGTGACAATCCACCACTCTGCAAGCTGGGACTTCATGGCATGTCCCCACAGGGATATAAAATGGCTTAAGGCAGTTGTGTGATGACTCTGAATGTGACATGTTCGGGTATCTGGGTGCCTGTGTACTCACGCCCCTTGACGTGCATTTCCTGTGGATCCAACACTTGTGCCCTAGCTGAAGTGGAAAAACCATATGCATTCAGTACTTATATGTTTCAGTGACACAAACAGCAGCACTGTGATCCTCTGTCACCCTGACAGCCACCATAGGAACTACAGGGATACAATAAGCATATCACCACTCTAGACCTTCTTCCTTATCTCTCTAAAGCTCTATGGCCATAGAACTGTCAATGCAGTTCCAGTAAATTCCATCTAAATCTTTGAAAGCTGCCCTGCAGAAAATGATAACATCACTTTATATTGCACTAACACAGGAAAGCTAGTGTAGAAAGTATGCAAAAAAAGCCTGATAGTGCCATTGTCTTTGAATAACTTGCTGAGCACTCTGTGGTATCCACTTCTGTTGGTGCAAGCCATCAGCATATTGATTAGCACTAGGTATGTGATGCCTACACTTGTACACTAGGTCTGTAAACATGTGCAGTGCAGTGCTGCAGCACTAGGTTTCTCAACATGTGATTCAGAAATGTACGATGGTGGTGCTGCAGTAGCATTGTCACCTCACAGTAAGACGCTGTCCTGTTCGATTCACAGCTAGAGCATCTTCTGTGTGGAGACATGCATGAATGGGCGTACCTTTGTTGAAGGTTGTGTGTCAGAGCTGGCAACTCGGCATGTAAAAATCTACTGCCAATCATTAGTGGACCGGAGTTCCACTGTGGCAACCCCTAACCGGGAAAAGCCAAAAGACACAACAACATCTCTGTACAGGGCTCAGTCATATTACAACTTGAGTGGGCCAGCTGTGTGCCATGACTGCTTCATTCCCCCATCAACCCCAGGGCTCCAGAGTGTTATGCTATGGATAAAAACTGTTTTCCTGTTTTTCCTGGACAGGAACTTAAAGAAGCCTCTGCTAGGGCATTATTATGGCCGCTTTAAAAGGCTGATACTGTGTTTGGCCTGGCATTGGTATTGTCGGATGCCACAAACAGCAACAATATAGAATAACAATGCAGGCAATATTATAATCACCTTATGGGGCATCACCACGACCTGCTCCACCAATGGGAGACAAAGGATTAGGAAATATAGCTAAAGATATACTGGATTGCTATGTCTATCTCCTACTGCCTTCGGTGTTGTTTGTATACACTTAACAGTACTTCATTTGTTCTCCACCTGCTAAGGAGCATCAGTTTAATATATGGTTGACTGTTGACAAAGGCAGGAGGAGCTTTCCACTCATAAGGGTATGAATGTGTTGTATAAAATTCCAGGGTACAGATATAGTAGTATTCATGTCATATGTGTATATCTTGTTATGACTTCCCATAGTGCCTCTCATATGCATGATCATTTAAGGCAGAGGAGAAGATGTGACCTTGTTCATTTCAGTCTCTGACAGTGCTTTAGCTGACACTGGGGCAACAGCATCTTCCATGAAAGTTTCTCAGGAGGGCTTCAATAGCTTCAAAGCTGAAAGGGACCTGGGGAAGTTCAGTGGTACCTTCTGAGTCAGCTTGTGTTGGAGGGCTATGAATATGGTGTCACCTTTGCTAATTCTGAGCAGATGTTGAGCTTAATGGCTGTTCATCTACACAGTTAGTTTCATGCTAGCATTAGTAACATTGAATGTCTTCTGATGTGACATGGAGAGTCACTTGACTGGCAGTCCCTGGCCATTGAACCTTCTAGTGAAGTAACCAGTCTATGACATCATCCACTCAGATGCATGACGCTTTGCTATATTGCTCTTGAAGCCAGCCTGGCAGTCAACCATGCCAGCAACTTTTCTATCCCCTTCCTAGAGTCATCCATCTCTTCTGTGTCATACTGCATTCTTTCTTCATTATCCATCTCTCCCATCCATCAATTGTCTACCTTTTATTTATATGTGTCCATCCACTGTCCACCCCGCATTTCTGTATGTAGCATTCCTGCCTGTATATGTGTTCCATATTCTACCCTTCCTGCTACCTACTCTTCTTCATTTATCCCCTGCAAAGGTATGCCTCAATACCATCTCTAGCTACCCGGCTCTTTTACTATTGAAAGTGGGCTCTATTCCCATGAAAAATATACTGTTCCTTCCCCTACCACATACCCCATACTAGCTGCCCTCGTGTTTTCTCTCTGCTTGCTGTACTCCCCTTTGTTTCTTTCCTATCTACCCCTTTTATTCCTTACTTATATGATGCACAGGGTGGCCATGTCTGTGTGCACACTGATGTTCTGGTTGGCATCTGTGCTGTGCTGTCCTACCTGCCACTCTGCTCCTTGTGGCAGTCACTAGTTGTCATGGCACTGTATGCAACTGCTACACTGCTTTCTGCATAGTAAAAAGTCTTTGTCATGATGTCATGTACAGTGACTATATGTGCTGTTGGTGCTGATGTAGTGCTGCTATACAAATTACCCCAATCAACTACTTTATGTGTCTTTCTACTCAGTACACCACTACTATCTCTTGTCAGTTGCATCCATAATTAGCTTTCAGATGCTTTGCACAGTGAGCCCCCAACATAATTTGCACTATACATGTGCTCTGCACTTTTGTATGAATGCCAGCCAAAGTCTTTAGCAACATTAATAGATTTCTTCATGAAATACTTATTCCATTGCACAGGGACAATGTCAGGGGATATGAACACAAACAACAGCTTTTATTATGATTGCTTAAAAGTCTAGTACAGAAACATGCATATAAACCTTAAAGTATTCCTTGTAGTTATTTTAATTTACCTCTTATTTTACATAAAGGAATTAAACACCTTGAAATATATATATATATATATATATATATATATATATATATATATATATATATATATATACACACACACACACACACACACACACACACACACATGATTAACAAGTGCTATCACTAGCTTTCATAATTTTACTTCAATGCAAGCATGTGTGTTTATGCGAACATTTGTCCAAGACTATCACCTTAGTAATTTATAAGAAATATACTTTTGTTCTATATATTTCTACACTCAAATGTCATCTTGTTTACTTGAATTAAGGTAACAAATCCAGAAAGCTGTCAATGTACTTGATCACTTTCACCACAGCTGTGTTACTGCTGTTGACTGTCATTCCTTTTAGCAATAATTGTACTTGGCAAGCCATTATTAGGTTCGTAAAAATAATCAAATTTAAAACATGAGTCAGACTATACAATCTGAGTATAAATGACAAGTCAATCAACTGAAATATAAGTGAAATCATTTTCTGACTAGAACACATTCTTTCCTTGTATTATACACTTATATAACTATAAGCTCTATCATGCTGAGAAAAACAATATGGCTCCTTTACATGAGAGTTAAGTTCTCCTGTGGATTTTTTTCCATTACAGAGTTATTTGACCCTAGATAACAGCCTCTAAACCTTGGCATACATATTTAGTTTACATGAAAGATGACACTGACAGCAATTGCCACTGCAGTATAATTTATTCAATATATTTTGGCATAAATTGGAAGAGGCCCAGTATTGTGATGGCATTTTTACACACCTCTCAACCTCTTAGAGCAAAAAGTCTGCGCAAAGACTAAATGATGGGGGGACAAATAGGGACATATTTTAACAATTGCTCTTACAAGCTTAGAACATTGATAGAATAATAGGTTTTGCATTAGCATGAATTTTCTGAAGGATGTGAAGTCTTAAACTCAAATATTTGTCATTATTTAATTACTTCAATCCTCAGCTATTTACCAGGAAGGTGCAGATTTTAGGAGGAACACACCAAAAATATGAGGCAAAACTCTGGACATTCTGCGAAAATCTGGACAGTTGAGAGGTATAAGTAAAACCAGCTGCAAAACATGAACTCAAAAGAGAAAACTTGCAGAGAAAACCAGTTTAATAAAAAGCAAAGCTTTCGGGCGTAACCCTTCTTCAATACTAATACATTCAAACACTAAACTCTAGAAGCTTAAATACAGGTCTAAAATCACATGACCAGCAGCCAAATGAAATCATGTGACAGAAAACAAATTATAAATTAAAGACATATACATATAAATATATTAAAAGATGTGTAGATACACAGTATAAAATATTTACTTTACAATATTACGTAGCTTGGCCTAAATCTGATTATCATACAACCTCTAATTATCAAAAGCCTACTTATAAAGAAGCACTTGATGCCTTAGACACTTTTGATGAACCTGTATGCAACACTAATGTTGTAGAAACACCTACAACTAAAGAGATTCCCCCCAATACGACATCTGATGGGATAGTCCAACCTACACCTACGTCTGTAACCAGCAGCGCATGCGCATCTGTTAGGATACGAAGTAAGAATGATGGCGCTGACAACGTGAATACGCTAACTGGAAAGAAGACTCAACAACTTACTTTTAGCTTTGTACCTAAGCGTTTTCAGTTAGAACAACCAGAAGCAGTTGGAAATAAATCCCCCAAGTCGAGGGGCTTGTTATCTACACAAATTACATCTACAAACAAAAGGAAGAATCAAAACCCTTTAGGACTGAACAAAGTAAGTCACAAATGAACAGTGTATTAAACCTTTCCACTTTTGAATTACAGTCAGCGCACTTTTCGCTTTTCAGTAAAGGTTTTAAGTTTATACCATATGGTTGTGACAATATTGTCTCTGCTTTAACAGAACTAAAAATCTTTGTTCGAAATCTCAACTTAAGACTGCTATTTGGTAATACTCCTGCGCCTGAAAAATGTTGAAACGTTGTAGCACTTTTATGCCAGTTAGTGTTCCTGTACTAAAGGCTTTTCATGACATTTGCGAGTTTCAGATTAGAGAACTCTATTTAAAACCTGTTAAAAACAAGGCATATAATTTAAGCTTCTCTGAGTATAAAGCCTTAAAAAGTTTACAACAGTGTAATGACATTATTATAAAACAAGCTGATAAAGGTGGCAAGGCTGTCTTAATGAATTGTGATAATTATTTTTCAGCTGTTTCTCTGCTTTTAAATGATGATACTGCCTTTAAAGTTATCACTAGAACTGATGTAAAAAATTGTATAAGTTATGTGAGCATGGTTGTGTATGAGCTGCAGCTTAATAATGACATAGATATTGATCTTTTTAACTATTTTACAGTACCTTGTCCTCTGATTCCACATTTATATGGGATCCCTAAGATTCATAAATCCCTGGAAAATCCACCCATGAGACCGATTGTCTCTGGAGGTGGTTGGGTTACTGAACCCATATCAGTTTATTTGCATAGGCAATTAGAAGTTTATTTACCTAAATGCAGTTCTATTCTAAAGGATACTTGTGATTTATTGTCAAAGCTATGGGTATGGTATAATAATGTAAAAACTGATTTAAATACCAAGAAATATTATTTAGTGACGCTTGATATCATGTCCCTCTTCACAGTTATCCCCAATGATGTGGGAATAGAACTACTTAGAGAATTTTTGTCTTCTCAACCTAGTCCTGACCATAGGCTCATTAGTAATATCTGTTGCCTTATGGATGTAGTTCTGAGGAACAATGTGTTTATGTTTAATAATACCTTATTTCTTCAGTTAACAGGCGTAGCTATGGGTACATCCATAGCAAATACTTACGCCAATTTAGTGCTTTACCAATGGGAATGCAATTATTTGTTTAATGCACAAAATCTATTTCTTAGTAACATTAGTTTCTATCAGCGATTTGTAGACGATTGTCTACTAATATGGAATGGTACTTTGGATGATTTGAATATTTTCATTGATTATTTAAATTCTAGTACTAATTTTTTGAAATTTAAAATGGATGTGTCTGATAGCAGCATATGTTTTTTAGATGTCAAACTGCAATTGAATGATGGCATATTAAACACTAGTATTTATAGAAAGGATGTTATTAATGGAAGATATACGCATCACAGTAGTATGCATGCGCCACATGTCTTTAAAGGTGTAGCAAAATCACAATTTATTAGAGCAAGTAGACTAACTACTGATAATACTACATTTGCTTCACAACTTGATAATATGGTAGAGGACTTTTTTTCTAGTGGATATGATATGAATTTATTATCCAAGCTTAAATCTGATGTAATGGAAGCTAGGCAGACATCACTTATACCAACTTTTTTGGAAGATAGGTCAAGGCTTACAGATAGTCAGTGTAATAACACCATTACTCAACATGAAATAAGGTACGTTACAACTTTTAATGGTAGGTCAAGTTCAATTAGACAAATTATTAACAGGAACTGGCCCATTCTGATGGCATTGGATGAACTAAAAACTATATTGGGCACCAAGCCACATTTTACATATAAAAATATGAGGACGATTAAAAGTTTACTCTGTTATAAAGATTTTTATAGACCCTGTTATACACAATTGGCTGCTAAAACTGGTACTTTTCCATGTTTTAACTGTGTTGCCTGTGCTTACATCTTAGGGAATGGTAGTGATATTTTCACTCATCCTGCCAATGGACAAATATTTAATTTTAAAATTACAGCTACTTGTAATACCACTTTTGTGGTTTATTTGGCTACCTGCATCTCATGCAGTTCATTTTATGTGGGAAAAACAATATGTAAGCTTAAGGAACGTGTTATAGACCATAATTCTGAAATTAGGAGAAATTGTGACAATAATGCACTATGTAAACATATTAAAACTTGTGGTGAAACACATACATTTAAGTTTAGAGTGATTGATGCTCTATGTCCAAATGAAAGAGGTGGTGATGTCAACAACCGCGTTGAGCTCAAAGAATTTGAATGGATATTGAGATTAGCTGCTGACACTCATCCTGGTTTAAATGGCACTGTCAGTTTAAAACCTGTGTTAGTTAAGCTACGTAATATTGTAAAGTAAATATTTTATACTGTGTATCTACACATCTTTTAATATATTTATATGTATATGTCTTTAATTTATAATTTGTTTTCTGTCACATGATTTCATTTGGCTGCTGGTCATGTGATTTTAGACCTGTTTTTAAGCTTCTAGAGTTTAGTGTTTGAATGTATTAGTATTGAAGAAGGGTTACGCCCGAAAGCTTTGCTTTTTATTAAACTGGTTTTCTCTGCAAGTTTTCTCAGTTGAGAGGTATCACGGCAAGAAAGGTTAGTCTAGAAACAGAGAGAGAGAGAGAGATGCAGACACACACACACACACACACACACACACACACACACACACACACACACACACACACACACACACACACACACACACACACACACACACATGCACACGCACATGCGCACACTTGCACATGCACATAAACACGCATGTGCACATACACGCACACACACACAGACACACACACACAGCACATGCAGACACCCAGATGCACACACGCGCACACACACACACACACACACACACACACACACACACACACACATGCGCGCGCGCGCACACACACACAAATGCACATGCACACACGCACATGCACACTCATGCACACACACACGCACACACGTGTGCACACACACATGCACACGCACATGCACACGCACATGCACATGCACACACATGCGCACACACGCACACACGTGCACACACACATGCACACATGCACATGCACACACGCGCACACACATGCACACGCACACGCACATGCACACACGCATGCACACACGCACACGGACACACACGCACACACGCAAGTGCACACACACGCACACACAGATGCACACATGCAAGTGCACACACACACACACGTGGACACACGCACGCACATACACGCACACACGCACACGCACACACACGCACATGGACACACACAAATGCACACACGCCCACACACACATGCGCACACGTGCACACACACACACACACACACACACGCACACACACACACACACACACACACACACACACACGGTGACCATACAATATTGAGCCGTTCTCATGCTACCTTATAATATTCAATAACACACTATTAAAATGCATGTCAACAATAACTGGTGGACTGGTGGTCCCCTGCCATAAACAAACTCTATAATAGTAGGAAGAATCTGCTGCAAAAGAGAGTAAAACCCTATGAGTGGAGGAGTTCCCTGGTCAGTCTCAGTAAGAAGCTGAGATCCCTTATAAGATCCTCCAAAGCTAACTACGAAAACAAAATTGTCACTGATTCTAGGGACAAGCACAAAGCATTCTATAGCTATGGTAAGAATCTCGATGGCAACATCCAGATCTGCTCTGAGTTACAGCACAACGGCATGAAAATTACAGAACCAACTGATATTGCCAACGTCCTGGCAAATAGGTTCACTACTAACTTTACCCCCCTCTCACCCCCTAAAGGGTCCATATATATACAGGAAGAATGCAGAGTCCCTGTAATCACAACTATGCAGGCAAAATCTGCACTCTCTAAAGCCAAAAACACAGCATCCATGGAACTGCACAACATCCCAGGCTGCATTTTACATGAATTTCAAAATGAACTGGCTCCCCACCTAAGCACCATATTCAGTCATAGTCTCACATTAGGCTTTATGCCCACTGAGTGGTGCACAGCAACAGTTATCCCACTCCACAAAGGGGGAGCCACCACTGATCCCAGGAACTATCACCCTATTAGCCTGACGAGCCTGGTCTGTAAGGCCATGGAACGTATCATCATGGAACTCATAATCAAAGACATTGGTAACCTCCAAACTCTGGACCCCACCCAGTTTGGGTTTGTGAAAGGCAGATCATGCCTCCTGAACCTGATCGACTTCTTTGAGACAGTCATCAAAGCTGTAGACGAGGGTAAGGTGGTTCACACAGCCGATCTTGACCTCACCAAGGCTTTCGACACCATCCCCCATTCTGGAATTATAGCTAAACTCACTAAACTAGGTATAAATCCCAATGTCACAAGATGGGTTGCCAATTGACTCACTGACAGAACCCACACTGTAAAAGTTGCAGAATCCAAATCTGACTTCAAACCAGTGACAAGTGGAGTACCACAAGGTTCAGTCCTGGGACCTCTTCTGTTTGGTATCTACTTCTGTGAAGTACAGGCTAACACAGAAGACCTTTGGCTAATTAAGTCCGCAGTTGACTGCAAACTAGGAGCCATAGTTGAGTCCCCAAATGAGGTGGACATCCAACAGAAGGGCCTCACTGAGACAGATGCCTAGTGTCAGAGCCATGGCCTCAAGCTCAGTGCCAAAAAGTGCAGTGTCATCCTCTTTGGTAAAAACTCTGTACCCATGAACTACCACATAGGCAGCAATCTACTTAACACTGAATGTGTGATAAGAGACCTTGGGACTCAGATGGACAGTAGTCTCTCCTTTGATAGTCACATCACCACAGTCGTCAGGAAGTCCTTCTACGTGGCACACCTCATCATAAAAGGGTTCTCATCCAGGAAAAAAGAGGACATTGTTCCCCTCTACTCGACACTCATTAGACCCATTATACAGTACAACGCCCCTTTTGGAATGTACCTCACAAGACATCTGCAGCAGCTGGAAAGGCCACAGAAGTACCTCACAAAGAGGATTACTGGCCTCAGACAAATGCCCTGACCGTCTCAAAAAATTCCAGCTTTACTCCGTAGCATATCGCCTACTCCAAGGTGATCTCTGCCTAGCATATAAAGCTATGTCAAACCCAGAGCTGTTGGACATGCTATACCTAAAAAAATCCCAATCCCTCTGAGCTACATGCTCTAGGGGCCTAAACCTTGTCACCACAATAAACAGGCCATGCTGGAGAGATAGATTCCTGTCCCAGAGACTTCCTATACTCTGGAACAAGCTGCCCATCTATGTCAAGCAAAGTTCCTCATTAACACTCTTCAGGAAATAGGAAATATACCCCAGGGATCACTTCTATGGCTCTGCTCGACAGAGGACAGGAAAATAACTTTCTTGGGTGGTGTAAGCCAGGGAACCTTGTTCGCTAGGCTTACTTAGGTCCTTGGGCTGATAGCCTAGTACCTACCTATGAACCTATAATAATAATAATAATAATAATAATAATAATAATAATAAAAATACATACTTTCATATATACTATGGTTCAGTACAGGTGCAAATAAAATAATAGATTTCATAATAAATGACCAATGCATATAGCATAATTAAGTATAGGATGGTATTATCAATGGCAAATATAGACTTCTCCCTCTTTGTCTTAAGAGTCAATTTCCAAATTGAGGAGCAAGGCTCTATAAAGAGGAAAATCAAGACAAGAGCAATAACATTTATTTTCTCTGGATAGAATTTGAAGTTAAAAGTTTTGCTTACTTTACAGTTAGCAGTCATCTTTCTATTACAAAAAATACTTTATAATGGGCAGTGGAAAGGTATGCTGTAACTCAGAAAAACCTAAGAGATATTTAAATATTTATTTAACAGTTGAACTGCTAATAAGGGAAACACTTCTGTCACTAACTAACCAGATGGATTTGACAAGAGACCATAACAATATTCATGAATTGCACATTAAATGATTATTAAAATGGTCTCATTATATGCATATAATGAGGCATGCAGTCATAATAATGTGATTTCACTGTATACACAAGTCAATAAGACATGCAAACAGAAAAGGCTAAAGGCATTCAGGAAGAGCTACTATATAATACAAAGAGAATATAAGGAGAGGAGAGGAGGGTTTAAATAATAAAAGAATGGTCAAAACATGTACAGCTAAGTCTGTCTTTTAGGCTAGAATATTGAGTAGTTCAAAAGCGCTTGAACTCAGTGCAAGTCCTGACTGAGGAAGGAAGGCAATGTATTCCATGTTTCATGGTCCAGGATAAAAAAAAAAAAAAACAGAATAATTTTCTTAAAAATATTGTGAGACCTATAGAAAAGTAAACTAGATTTTGATTTCAAAATATATGGAGCAATTATCATTCACAGCTTGTGTGACAGTGGGGGAGGGAATCAGTAATTAGTAGTGCATATAAAAGGGTACAATGGGTACAACGGATAAAGGCAGAGCATTCCCCAAATGAGATCCAGTCGATTCTGAGCACATAGAGGGAATAATGCTATTTTTGGGAGCTAAAGCAATAACCTGCAAATATTATAGAAATGACCACTGGGTCATGTAGGTTTTTCAGAAAAGGATCTGGCCATCACTGCATTCAAGTCACAAAATTCAAAAACTTTTCCCTAGAGAAGATGTTTTCAGAAGTGAAGAGCCCAGTGGTGGCAGGCCTTTGCCCAGGTAATCTTATGACTTCCTGTTTTCCTTGGTCTTGGCCCCATTGCCAGCACAGTGTAGATGCAAAATAAAAAATAGGTGTTCTGATAATGGAGTGTATTTGTCATCTAGAGGTTGTGCCAGACACTCACAGTACAGAAATTAAGGATGCAGATTTTCTTAGTGTCAGTCAGTGCAAACCAAGTTCCTTTCATTAAGGAGTAAAGAATAAGCATTGTGACTGTGAGAAAAATGTATATAATAGGGTTTTATGTACAGTATTACCAGTGCAATGGGTAGCTACTCTTTTTACTCAGTTTGGTGAAATGTTCTTGAATTATTTGCAAACTCCTGACTCATTCTGATAATAAATCATTTGTTTTGTTGTGATTTTCTTTTTTATCTATAAATTGTTCACACAAGCAGCACAGCAAACCCCTTCCAGAGCTGTTCTCATATAAATCTGCTCTCATGTCTTCAAATTGCACAGAATGAAAACATTTCCCAATGATTTTGAAATACTCGCTGTTTATGCTGTCATTTGCCAAATACATCTGAGTTAGAAGCTTCACCAAACCTTTTCTTCTCTCTTTCTTCTTAAGTTCCTTAGTGAAATAATATGTATGTTTATTTTATAATTATACCTTTGACAGAATTACATTAAGTTTGCTTCAAATTATTTCATTTCATTTTTGAACATTTTTCCTCTAAAAGTGATCTTTGTATTCTTTGGAAGTTAATTATTTTGGAGGTGTAAACTTGGGACAGACGTAGGCTTCTTATCATGTTTTAAAGCCCTCAAGCTAAGGGTGCTGATGCAGTTCATTGATAGAGAGGGGTTCCAATACCAGAAGAGCAAGTTGTTAATTTTAGCTCTAATATGACTAAGGTTTAGCCCCATAGCAAGTGATGAATCCAACCAGATTCTGAGGTGTTTGAATGCCTTAACAGATTCGGAGATTCAGTTCATACCACAGAAAAGTTCATTCCAGTCATAGGGGATCTATCTGAACCTTATAGGGATCCTAAATATCATAACTTTTATCTTGTCTCAGTTTAAGATTAGATGTTTCCCTTTAAATTGTTCTAGTAGACTGATTAGATCAAATCAGTTTACATCTCTTTGGTAAGTTAGTGAGAAGATGAAGCCCTGTAAATGACCAAGTCATCAGAATAAATTATAAGGTTCATAACAGTAAGGTAAAAAATTATGGAGTTAATAAAGAAGAGGGCCAAGATCAGAGTCCTGAATATGAAAAGAGGCTGAGGAAAGAAAACAAAATAAAAAAGACTGCAACTAAACAATGCTTTGATGTGATCTTTCACTAAGATAACTTGAAAACTCAGAGTGAGGATGCTAGAACAGAACCCTATATTTATTTTTTTTAACTGGGGTAGAACACAGATCGACATGGACCTTTTTTAAACTCAGCCCAAGAGCACTGTCTGGTTAAGTGACTTGCTTAAAGTCATACAGTTAGGTTAATGGAGACTGAGGGAAACCAACCTTGGCTCACAGGAAGCAGCTCGTTAATAGCTCATACACTTATTCCTGTGTGGACGCAGTAAATATTAATTTTCTAATATTTTGTAAACAATTTACAATATTTTAGAAATCACACAAACTGCACACTTTGTCGACAGCATTTTATTCATCCAGCTGAGAGCTTTCACGGCATGTCTGTATTACCTGGCCATTAAGATATTTAAGAAAATATGAAAATTGTGACAATATAAATAAATAGTATATCAGCAATGATTAACACATCTTAAACAGCACGAAACTGAGGCCAAACATCAATACTGTTGTGTGGCCCGTCATGCAAGCTTTAAAATTAAAATTTTCAATAGCTTGTATGTGGCATGGTTTTGAGATTATTAATGTAAATATGAACAAGCTATATTAGCCACCTAGAGACATCAGTAGGATGTAACTACAGAAATACCTGGAGGTGTCACAAACCTGTAATGAGTTAACTGATGTGACATGGAAAAAAGATTTCCCATAGTACATGGGTAACAGAGTAGGGGGGGCACGTAACATATATTTCTGAGTGTGATGAAGGGGGATACTGTCAGCACAACTATCTGGAATTTTGTAAATAATTATGTGTCATTTGTCAATATCAACATGATCTATATAAGATGCTTGCATTAAAACTGCATTAGAACTGTATGTCATGTGTATATCAAACTGAGTGTTAAAAACTTTTTTTTTAAAGTGCTTGTGCTTAAAATTTAATCACAGTGTGCCCTGCTGGAAGATAACAGAAATGTACATGCACTATTGTAACTGTTTAAATGTATATATTTTAACAGTGGAAACTGGAATACAGGATGTTAACTTCAGAAAAATAGCTGAAATTAAATTACATTATAGCCTGGGCCAGAGACATAAAGTCTGTGCTGAGAAGCTTTCTGTATTGTCTTCAGAGTGAACTAATTGCTACCTCTGAAAGTATGAAGAAATGCAATTGTTTTATAACTTCCAGCATCTGCCAAAGATCTGAGGTCTATGTATTTTCACAGGTAGATGCTAACTCCTGCCAAGCTTCCTGAAGTGGGGGTTTCACCTGGGATAGAATCAGATGACAATAAATTATGTAATTACGCAAGCTATCCCAGCAGTAATATTTGAGATATTAATTTAAACAGTCTCTTAGCGAGACAGGGCATTCTGTATTCTGTCTTGAACCATTCCCCACATCTGCCTTGCTCTGATGAAGTAAGTTTCTAGGGAACAGTATAATTCTCTTGGATATAGTCAGGAATAAAGCAAAGCTTAGTTTAGATATTTTTATTTATTTATTTGAGACTGTCCTGCAATGTTGTTTTAAATATTTCCTGTGGTTTTGAACTCTGATGTCACTGTGAATTTATACTGAGTATATTTTTTTCTTTTATTATTTATTATTAAATATATTTAAACCTTTAATTGTGGCTGATCTGTCCAGAGATATTTAAGCTTTGAGAGTACTTGCATATTTATTTGGTGACACTGTGTGGGCCACTCCTAATAGCCTTGCTCTTGGTCAAACTACCATTTGTAGTAGTATTAATATTACACAGTAAGATTGGACACCCTTTGTTAAGGGCCTTAAAGTAGCTAATAAGGAGTTGGCTGATGGCAGTGATAACTACCTTATAGTGTGGGCAAAAGGGGCCATAGATAGTAAACCTATGCCAGCCTTTCCCATGTTTGTGTGTGTGTGTGTGTGTGTGTGTGTGTGTGTGTGTGTGTGTGTGTGTGTGTGTGTGTGTGTGTGTGTGTGTGTGTGTGTATGTGTGTGTCTGTAAATCAGACCTCAAAGAGTGTGTGTGTCAGCTATTTGGGCAGGGACACAAAGCACTGGTAGGACAGAGAGGGTGCTGGAGGTCTTGGCTTGACCACTCAGCTGAGATCTCAACTCTATAGCCGTGCCAGTGGAGAGTCTTATTGGGGATCTGGAGTAAGAGGCAGAAACCAGCCTAAGACTGACTGTGGTCTCTGTGTGCTCTTAAGGGAAATTGCACTTGATGCAGAGAGCTATATCTGGAAATACTGTGTTTGTACATGTTGTCCTTCCAGTGTACATCCCCCACTGGTGCCAGTGGTGAGGACTGAGGCTCCTTGATTACTGGTCCAGTGGTGGGTTATCACACTGAGCATCAGGACTGCCTGCAGTGTGTAGAACATATATAAATAATCAGTCAGCATGAATGGCATCACTAACACAATCTTAGCCAGCTTGTGTAATAGGGATGCCTTCCGGCATGGCACTGAGGCATTTCAGTAATTTGCCAGTGGTCATGTACCCTCTTCCAGTATTATTATATACATTTTTTCTGCAATATTTACATTTCATTGTGTAGGTAAAAAGAGACGTTGCTATGTTTCAGTTCAGTAGGGATGGTAAAAATATTGACTATCCCTGAGTCACAGCTATTGAACTCTTTTCTGTGAGTGATACTTGATTTACAATTAGCATGCTGATTGAGCTGTCCAAAAACATTTTATTGTTTAATAAACAATGCTTGTAACTCCCTAAAGGTCAGCATGTGCAACACTATATAATGTGACCAGACATGAATGAGCAGATCAGCTTGTGCCCATCCTGCACTCTGTCAGTGTTCTACCTCGGTTTGGCAATAAAGTCACGTCAAGCTACTTATTAGTTTTTGTGAAGGAGAATGCCTTCAAAGAATGTAGGAGATGAGATTTGTGATAGCTCATCTGGAAATCATCAATGATTTTAAACTCACTCTAGAACTGTGGTCTGCATATATAGAAAGAAGTGAGCTTTTGATTGTGGTGAATGGCATTTCTTTGGACAAGATTTGGAGTCATGGCCTACATACATACAAAGAACTGAGCATCCTCGGTAATGAATAGCATTATTTTGGACAAGCATGTGGCAAAAGATTACTCCTTGTTATAAGTGTAGTCACATATACAGGTTACTTTGGGAACTGATTCTACCAAAAAAAAAAAAAATGAAATATACAACCAGAACACTGAAATGCAGAATGGATATTTTTTGTACAAACCACTGGCAAATATAGAACAAGTTCATTTAATCAATGCAATTGGAGGCCTAAACATATACTGATACGGTCCATTGCAGTACTGAAACACTGTGCTGTGAAGTGTAAATTTGGTTTGAGTTTGAATGCAACACTTAGAGACAGATTAGTGGAAGGCATAAGCATTGAATCTAGTCAGGCGAATGACTTTTCTAAATCAGATCTAACATTTCCATAGTCCTTGAGGCTGTGTTAAGTACAGAGGCTGCAGACAAAGATATACAACAGTTGAAGAAGCATTATGCACTTATTGATACTGTATGTAAAGTCAAAATGCAGGGAAATAAAAATAAATAAATAAAAATAAAATAAAGTGCAGGGCTTTGTTATGCATAACAGTAAAAATGCTTAAGTCTATAATTATGAAGAGGTTAAATTTTAAAGATGAGGAAAATCACGTATATAGAATGACCATGTAGGAGTAATATATAGTTGCAAAACAAGAATAAAAATATTTTTTACAGCAAGAATACTAAATATATATGGAAAAATAGAAAGGAATGCAAAAATGATATGGCTCTACTAACATTTTTTTTTTCAAAACAGGTTTATTGTTTTAACATACAAGAGAAATATCATAACAATTTTATACAAGTAATTAAAAATAGATATGATTATAACATTCAACAAAACAACTAAAGTATTTACAAAGACATCCACTACAATCAGATCAATTAATTAAACTAGAAACAAATTTTGTAAATTATCCCATACAATATAATAAGATGTTTTTCTAGTTGTTCTTGACCTAATTGTGTTTATTTCCATATGGCACACTATATTCATAACATTTTTAAATTCATTGAATGAAGGAGGTGTATCTGAAATCCAATTTCTGGTTATTATTTTCCTAGCCACTGCTAGAATAGACCATAACAAGGGAAGCTTAACCTTTTTAACACTTTGAGGTACAGGTGTGTTGAATAATATAAGAGATTTAGAAATAATGAAATTATCTGTAAAAGAGCCTGCAAAAATTCATTAATTGACTTCCAGTATTCTTTCAATTTTATACAGTCATAAAACATATGAGCCCAGTCAGCATTAATTTCTACATTACATCTCTTACATAGATTATCTTTATTATTTATTTTATTAATCATCAAAGGTGTATAAAGAAAATTTCCATGTATAAAGTCTCCAGACAATGGAAGATGTAGTTCTATAGGCAGATTCCAATATATATTGTTTATCTTGTTGATTTGGTGGGTTCCCATTAATAGAAGTGAAATAATTCCAGTATGAATCTACACTGTATAAAGTTTTTTGTCTGATAATTTTATGTATGTATGAAAGTTTACCTTTATCAGAAACTTTATGTTGTAAATTTAATATCAAGTAATCAATCAGTGTTGGAATAGATTCTTTAACTGTTATAGACATTAGATCTATTTTATTAATGAGATGTTGTCTAAAGGTCTGAACCTCTAACCAGCAAGTTTCTCTTAGATCAAATTCTTGTTTTAAGAAATCTAGATTTTTAACTTTATTATCAGATATCAACTGATACCAGTACTTTAGATCATTATCTATAGCTAAATGAGTTCCTTCAGAAGTAGATGACAAAAGCATACCCTGAGTATACATTATAGGGAATATAATAAAATTCCATTCCCTATACTTAGGGTGGATGAATATAAAGATAGCTAATAATAATATTTAATGGGTAACAAACCATATGTTTAGGTGTAATAGGTGAAGTACAAAATTCCTTTAGTAACCATAACACGGAGTTATTTACAATCATATTTTTATGTGTTAAGGAGATTTTCATGAAGTGCACCCAATAATCTTTCCATTTGACATATGACTGATCTATTAATAAAGTAATAACTTTTACAATAGAAGAGATAGTATATAAATTAAAGTCTGGAAAAGAAATACCCCTTGAGACCAGCTATTAGTATGTTTCTTTAATGCAATCCTAGGTCTATTAGGTGCCCATAGGAAATTTAACATTAGTGTATTCAATTTCTTGATAATTATTTTTGTAGGTGGAAGTATTATTGATTGTATTAAGTATAAAATCTTGGGGAATATTATCATTTTAATAATTGTAAGTCTCTCCTCCATAGTAAAACATATTATTCCAGGTATTAAAAAGATTTTGTATATTAAGAAAACAGGTATTATAATTATTATATATAATAGATTTAATATCTTTAGATAGTATTATACCTAAATAAGTTATCTGACCTGAATTGGGTACATATTTAGTAAAATCACTAATGAGAATATTTTTTCGTGTATATATAGGTAGTATTTTAGTTTTTTCTTCTATTTTAGTTTTTTCTTCATTGAATATTAAACCAGAAATACTTTTAAAATTCATCATTTTATCAAATAGAGACTGCATAGAAGAATTAGATCCTGCTGATGTAATTAGAACATCATCTGCAAAAAGTTGAATTTTGGATGTTGTATTTTCATCTATTTCAAAACCCTCTATGTCAGTACTGTTTCTGATCAAATTAGCCCAAGGCTCCATTACTAAAGTGAATAATAGTGGAGAAAGTGGACATCCTTGTTTTGTACCTTTAAAAATGGGTATTTTTGTGAAACATATGTTCCTACCTTAATATAAGCCAATGTTCCTTTGTATAAATGCTCAATTAGATTTACAAATGCATCTGAGAAGTTTGTGCACTTCAGTAAGGTAAACAGATAGTCCCAACTTACTGAATCAAATGCTGAACTTATATCAAGACTAATAAGTGTTAAATCTTTCTTTTTCCTATTTGCAAAATCAATTAATGTTAAAGTTCTTCTTATATTATCAAAAGTATTTCTATTTACAATGAAGCCTGTCTGATCTATATCTATAATGCCGGGGATGATTGTCTTCAATCTATCAGCAAAAATACTCATAAACATTTCTAATCAACATTAAGTAATGAGATATGAAGTACATCTAGTTGGATCTTTATTAGGTTTTAAAATTGGCGAAATAAATGTATATTGCCAAGATAGGGGTTATTAACTCAGTTTGGGCCAAAATAAAACCTTATGTATTAATGAATATGTACTTTTAGAAAGGATTTTATATATCTCTGGTATAATACCATCATTACCCGGTGCTTTGTTTGATTTAAGCTTATTTATTTGTGTAATAACCTCTGTATATGAAATACTTTTGTCCAATAGTTTAATCTGTTGTTTATTAAGTTTTTTATTCATGTTTGTGGTTATAAACTCCTTTATTTTATCTTTAGGTTCCATGTTAATGTTATTATGGTTAATTTTGTGAAAGTGATTTCTAAATTCATCTAGTATTTCTGGTATACTAGAAACATTCTTCTTTTTCCTTAGAGAAAAGATTTCTTTGATATGGTTTTGTTTATTCAACCTTTTGTTTTATTTTTAAGTCTATGTAAGTATTTGGGGCTTATTGAATAAGACAAAACTTGTATTTCTCTAAAGTTATTTTAACTTTATGAGTTAAAATTTCTTTGTATTTCTCATTTAGTTTGTTTATTTCTTCAATAACTTTCTTGTCCATAATATTTTCTTTATTATTATGTTTATAAGAGTCTAATTTACTTTGAATATCTAACAATTCCTTATCCCAAGATTTCCTTTTATTATTATACCATCTGATACTTTGTCCATATAGATATGATTTTAAGGCATCCCAAACATAGACAATGGAGACTTCAGGAGTATTATTTATGTCTAAAAACTGTTTTACTTCTGAAAGTATATATTCTTTGTAGTCTTTTAGTTGAGTTAAGTATGCTGGTATCCTTATGAGTATTTTTTATCATGAATTCAAAAACAATTGAATTATGATCAGATATAGGACATGAAATGATTTTGGAATTAATTAAATCTGTTACCATCTGGTTAGAAATAAAGACCCTATCTATTTTTGAATAAGTTTTGTATCTGTTAGAAAAAAAGGTGTATGGTAATGATTTTGAATCTATCTGATTATTAATATCATTCAAATGATAAGAATTAGCAAAATCATTTAAATGTTTTGCATTGGATGTAATTCTTCTTTTCCTATAGTGGTAGTATCACTTTCATGTAGTATACAATTAAAGTCACCAGCTAAAATAATATCTCCTATAGAGAATGATATGATCTTATCAAGATGATGTTTCACTGTATTAATACCAATTCCAGGTATCCAATATACATTAATTAAAGTGTAAGTCTTCCCATTAATTTGTATTGCAACCATACAAAACATTCCTTTGTCATCCTGATAAGACTTAATGGTTTTAGGAATGGGCATACTTTTATTCCATAAAATAGCCACTCCTCTTTTTTTCTGAGTGTGCTCTGAACTAACCAATACTGAATATTTGTTTGTGGCTAGTTTATCAATATCTTTATTCAAGGGATGGGTTTCTTGGAGGAAGGCTAAGTTGGCCTTATGTAGAGTAATGTATCTTATTAGACACGGATTATTCAATCCATTATTGTTTAAAGAAATTCCTTTTAAAGATGTCATTTGGCATTTTTAAAACTTAAGAATCTTATGATCAAAATAACAAATAACAACATAAGTAATGTTACATCTCCTCCTTTAGGTGTACCTTTAAATATAGCTGTATTTATTGAATCTCTTATGGGATTTTGTATAGGATTCAATTTTGTTTGTAGTGACAATGAGTGTACAAAATATATTGTGGATGTCAAAACTATATACATATAACAATGAACAAGTGAAAATAATGTAAGGATTAAACCTTGCATCCAGCCTGGAGTTAAAAACTTAGAGTAGTATTTACCACTCAAGTTAACCCCTACCCTAAGCAGCAGTACCTCAGCTACCACCTTATCAATTTAATACTGGTTATATTTAACTTAAATTAACAGCTTTCAATTCAATTATCTAGCAAGACAAGACTACACATTTGATAAAACAGCATCATATAAGCTAAAATAAACTTTTTTTTTTTTTAAAACTATTCATACTACTATATACATCTATGTAATATAATACACTTGTATTCAAATAGCATTCAAATAATCTTGATATTAGGAACCAAGAGGAGAGAGAGAAATAAAAATATTTACATATTAATTTATTCAAAGTATGTAAAATAAGTTCTAACATTCATTTAAATCAAAAACTTTGGCTAATATGGTTCAGACATTACATATATTAAGATGCATCTATTTTCTGTCATGTAAATGCAGTCAACAGCTTCCAAAAAAACTTGAATTGCTTGTATATGAGCATTTTACTCATACTCATTATTGTCAATAGAATAAAATATTATATTTATAGAAATTGTTATAAATCATACTGCATAGTTATGCAAATTCTCAGAAACACTTGCATTATTGTAAAAAAGCCATCTGTATTTTGTATGTCTATACTACTGCTTTAAAATATATCACATGACAATTTCTTCCAGAATAGAGTTATAAAGTTATTTATGCTTGTCAATCAGATGAATTAAATGAGTTATAGTAATGTATATGTTTGAAACATAAGTTTTTAACACAGATTAGTATGCTGCAGTCAAGTAGATTTTCAAAAACACTTGAATAAATGTTTCATTTTCTATGCCTACTAAAATAAGACATTTACTTACTACAAGAAACTGCATCATTTAAAATCATTATAACTGACATATTTTATGAATTATAACATAGATATTTAAGTAATTATATAAAATAACTCACATTTAGATGTTAAAGTATTCATTTTCCTTCACATAGTCGCATTGATCTACTAACATTTTTGATTGACTCTCAGAATGAAAAAAATGGTTGTGTTTATATTTATTATAAATAATAAAAGATTGGACATGGAAATGGATGCAGCAGTGCCTATCCTGCTTGAACAAATATTATGCACACCATTTCCTAAGAAATGCTTAAAGAATAGGACTATAAAGCTTAAATATATGCAGTTTACAGTCTGTCTTTTCTAGGTAAAATAATGTCTGTAGCTGTAGGGAACTAGAAAAATGAAAAAAAAAATGTTTGCATTTAGCTGCAGCAAAAGTTGAAGGAACAGATTTTTGCAGGGGTAATTGATAGTATAAATTAAAGCTAATCTGAAACCAAATTAAATTTCCTTAATTAGTCAAGTCATATGGTGCTACATAAGTTTAAATAGGTCTATATTATATCATCGAACACTTAAAAAAGCGAATGATGAATAACTGACCCCATGTAAATGAAAGCTTACAATCCCAAAAGCTTAGAACAGTGATTGTTTTTTTCCAAGGGAAAAAAAAAATGCTCTTCCAAAAAAAAAAAAAAAAAAAAGGAAAAAAATTGAAAGAATATATAAAGTGGAGAGCTTTGCCCCCCCACCCCACACCCCCCCTACTAAAATATATCAACTCTGAGATCGCACTACAATGCCGAAAACTGCAAAGTAATGGAAGCGGCCAAGCAAATTCTTTCCCTGGGAAATTATTTGCTTAAAAGCTGCTTCACTATTTTGCCTTTTCATTATTTTAAGTTTGACCAAGACGCATTCGATAGAATGCATCTTCGGTCATCTAATTGGAACTCGTTTAAATCACTATGAGAAGTGTCTGATCTGCCTGGAAAAAGTGTTTCACGAGAAACTGGGAACACTGTTAAAAATCCACTTTGGTGAAGCCGGATGTCCTGCTGTATGTTTGCACAAGTAGGCTACGACCTTTGCATGAAAGAGAAGCACGGACAAACAACTTGAAAAGACTGAGAGACAACATTTTTATTAGTCAAGTGAGGCATAACAGCATAACAAATAGGGAACTCTGTTCTTGTTGTAAGAAGGGATAATGTCATTTGTATTTTTGGTGATTATGAGCTAACTTTTTGTCAGGCTACTAGAACTGAGACATTTCATCTCTCTTAAATAGAAGAACCAATCACAATACTGAGTGGTTGGAAAAGTGCTTTATAAAATACATTTACCACATGCTTATCAATAAGTGTTTTCCAAAGATGTTTCTAAAATGTATGTGACAGCTACAGAGGAATGTTATTGTACAACAGACTGTCATTTGTTAAGAGCTCTGCACCATTTATTTTTCAAAAAAATTGTGGAAGTCTTATTTAAGGTTAGTAAACATGAATCACCCAACAGGCTTTCAATTTGGAAACCCAGAGGCATTAAAGGCAAACCTTTTTTTCCTCATGTTAAAGACAACTTAAAAGTTCAGCTAATGTCCTCTGAAGGTTGCAAACAATACCAAACCAGTCTTTTAAAAATATGTACTTCAGAGGAGACAGACAAAGAAATTATACTGTAATTATAAAGCAATCAATAATGCCTAACAAGGTGGGTGCTATTGTTGAAATAACTCTCACCAAGCAGGGGGCTGTGAGGTCTGATACCACAGATGGAGGGCCTCTATACCCTTGCAAGAGCATTACTTCTCCAATAACACCCAATTTGGAGGTTATTATTGAGCTTAAACAGTGGGGTATCTGTTAAATTGCTTCATATTTACTTTGTTAATATATATACGTGTGTGTGTGTGTGTGTGTGTGTGTGTGTGTGTGTGTGTAATAATTCCTTCACCCATAGCACATGTGATTACGGAAGCATATCTAGGGTAGGGCAAAGGATGCAGCCTACACAGAAGAAAGGTGTTGGGGCCATGACTGTGAGTGCTGAGACAATTTTTCTTTTAATGTATTTTTAGCTCCTTATGCTGGTAGCACATGAGGGCATGATAGAGATGGAGTAACATCAGTTGGAAAGGGGACATTTTCTTCTCCTCACTTCAGCAGGACATGAGGGCTGTTCCAAGGAGAGCCATTCATAGGTTCATAGATTAGTACTAAGCTAACTGCCCTTGTGAGCCATTTTAAGCTTAGCCAATTATCCCTTGTGAGACTCAAACCCTGCACCTTGTGTTTGTAAGGCAAACACCTTAACCATTAGGCCACCCTCAGTGAAGTACCTTTTGTATTGTTGTGGAGATATTTTACATTCAAAATATAATTTATGCACACACACACACACACACACACACACACACACACACACACACACACACACACACACACACACACACACACACACACACACACAATTTGCCCAGCGATTACAGGTACTTTCTTGAATGAATACACTTCACCTGTCTTTGTGATTACAACAAAAACAAACCCAACTGCAGCAACCAAAGGAAACTGTAAAACTGTAAAATTCCCCAAAGCAGGCAGAAGACAGAAGACAGCTTGATATACAGCTAAATCCAAAAACTTGATGAACCAGCAAGTAATCATACCAAAAAACTTTATTACATAGAAAGAAAGTTAACACTTTTATGGTAATACCATACCGCTTCTTCAGACAAACATGAATGGTGACAGAATAACTTATATGCAAATAACATCATCTCAAACAGCTTAACAGCCAATAAAACAGACATTCATGCAGCCTCATTCTCAGCTTAAAGGCATATAAAGCAGATAATATTTACTAGCATAAGATTTAATAAAAAATAAAAAATAATAATAAAAACATTAGCACAAATAGATAAAACATTAAAGATATTCATAATTAAGTAAACAAACAACAATAAACACCCTACAGCCATTTATTCCTTAATACAGGCTTAATGGGGACATGATCATTCAGCCCCATAGCTAGGTGTGCCCCCAACCTCAAGATCCACTCTAACTCAACCACCTCAGTACGAGTCACTATATCACCGCCTCGCAGATCTGGGCTGATCACACATAAAACCTGGAAGACAAAGTTGTGTTCAGGGCCAGTGGACAAAACATGTTTCACTAAGGCACTAAAATCATATTGCTTCTTCATGCAATACACATGGTCCCTAATTCTTTCTTTTAAGCTCCTGTTCGTCTTACCAACGTAGAATTTATAGCAGCACTGGCAATGTGCTAAATAAACCACATTCCTGGTGGAGCAATCAGCAGATGCCCTCAGCTTCCACAAGTAGCCCATGACAGGGTGCCTAAAGAACCTAGACTCATCTATAAACTGACAAAAATTATGTTTATGACATTTAAATGTACCCATCAAAACTTGGGATCCAGACATAACATGTCTAGGAAAACATAACTGTTGCCTTAAATTACTGTGGTTCTTATATACAAATCTAGTGCCATCTGCTAATATATTGGAACATCTGCTGTCAGTTTGTAAAATATGCCAGTTCCTGGTAACTATATCTTTCACCATATTTACACCATGGGAAAATTTCAAAACAATGGGAGGACAACAATAACTATGAGGTGATCTAACTGATTGCCTATATAGAACAGAAAAATACGGATATGCTCTACTCTCACACTCATTGGTTATTCTGGCACAAGCTTGATCAACTTCAACTTGGGTATAACCCCTGATGGCAAACTCTTTCTTCAAATCTGACAAACTTCCTTCAAAGTCAGATGTAGTACATGACAACCTCAAGACCCTGAAGGCTTGACCGCTCACAATGGTTCATAGGTTCATAGGTAGGTACTAGGCTATTGGCCCTAGGGCCTATACAAGCCTAGCCGAAAAGGTACCCTGGCTTTTGCCACCCAAGAAAATTATTTTCCTGTGCCCCTGTCAAGCAGAACCACAGAATTGATCCCCGGGGTGAATTTCCTATTACCCATCCAATCATCAAGATTTTTCTTGAAGAGTGCTAATGAGGAGCTCTGTTTGACATAGATAGGTAGTCTCTTCCAGAGTATGGGAAGTCTCTGGGACAGAAATCTATCCTCAAGCATGTTCTGTTTATTGTGGTGACAAGGTTTAGGTCCCTAGAGCATGTAGCTTGGAGGGATTGGGATTTCTTTAAGTGGAGCATGTCCAACAGCTCTGGGTTTGACATAGCTTTGTATGTTAGGCAGAGATCGCCTCTGAGTAGGCGATATGCGATGGAGTAAAGCTGGAATTTTTTGAGACGGTCTGCGTAAGGCATCTGTTTGAGGCCAGTAATCCTCTTTGTGAGGTATTTTTGCAGCCTTTCCAGTTGTTGTAGATGTCTTGTGAGGTACATACCAAAAGGGGTGTTGTGCTCTATAATGGGTCTAATGAGTGATGAGTAGAGGGGAACAATGACCTCTTTTTTTCTGGATAAGAAACCTTTTGTGATGAGGTGTGCCACGTAGAAAGATTTACTGACCACTGTGGTGATGTGATTATCAAAGGAGAGACTACTGTCCACCTGTGTCCCAAGGTCTCTTGTCACACTTTCGGTGTTAAGTAGACTACCGCCTATGTGGTAGTATATGTTGTAGATGCATATGCCACCTGTGGAGATATGATGCTCTATAACAATCCTTCCTATGCATCCTGGTCAGCATTTTTCCATTCTCCAGCCGGATGTTCAATCCAAAAAGTCAACAGTGACTTGGGAACAAGTGAGGGTAAATTTCAAAAAAATGACTACTATTATTTAAAGAATGAAAAGACATGTCAAGCTCTTGCTTGTTGCCTTTCCAACCAATAAACATGTCATCAACAAAACATCTATATATAGCAATATGACCTCTGTGTTGTCCCAATACATGATGGAATTCCCATTCTGACATCACCAAATTGGCATAAGAATTAGAGCAGCTGGTCCCCATTGCCACGCCAGATTGTTGCTAGTAACATTTATCCTGAAACATAAAGATATTGTGTTCAAGGACCAGCTCTAGAAGCATGCACAGGAAGTCATTATGCTTCATATCAAATTTATTACTCCTAGCCAAAACTGCCCTGACCATACTAATGCCTTCCTGGTTAGGAATGCACGTAAAGAGGGATACAGCATCTATCATCACTAAAAACTGAATATCCGACACATCCCACTCACTGGTCACATTATATAAATCTCTCAAAAAGTTTTCAGTATCTTTCAATACAACTTCACTCATATCAAGAGCTATTTGAAGTTGTTTGCCCAAATAAATGGACTTATCCTGAGTCAACCAACCACTCCCAGCTACAATTGGTCTAAACTGTGGGAGTGTAGGTTGTTTGTGGATCTTGGGTAAGCCATAAATCCGAGGAACAACAGGAAATTCAGTAATAAAATAATCAAATAGTTCCTTGGTAAGTAGACCTAGATTAAAGCATTCAAGTAAACAATTATCTATTCTATTCTTCATCACACTCACAATATCAGCTTCCACATTAATATATGTATTAGTATCAGACAGCATCTGATTCATCATATCATAATAATATCCAGAATCTAAAATCACTACACAGCCGCCTTTGTCTTCCTGGTGAATGGCTATGTTTTCATTCTTAATCAAATCATTCAAAGCTTGTTGTTCAAATCTAGTCAGATTATTGCATCTTGTCATATGTATTCTACCAATAACTTGATATATTTATTTCTCACAAACTGTGAGGAAGACATTAAGTGCTGGTGTAAAAGCTGGTGTAAAAACACTAGGTTTCCTAAAAACCTTAAATTCAGTATCCTGCCTCTCAGAAATATTAGGTCCATCATAAAAAAACACATGTAAAGACAAATTACGTGCACATAAATGTAAATTAATCATACAGTCAACAAAATCCACTTTAGCTGCGGGTATAAATGATAACCCTTTTGACAATACTGACAATTTGTGCTGTGTTAAAACATGTCTGGAAATATTCCAAACTAAGTTGTGGCTCCCATCCCCTACATCTTTTTCAAGGAATGGTTCTGTCGGACAGAAGGGGGTTCTTTCCGTTTCTGTCCTTTCTGTGTTTCGTTGTCAAAAGAGTATTTCCTCCCCATACAAATAGGGAGGGGCAGAATCAGAAAATCCAGCTGAGACTGTGGGGCAGTATCTTCCTTCTAACCACTGGACCCAAGTCATTGTGGGTAGCTGGTTCAGTACTTTTGGTAACACCAGGACAGTCCATCATTGGTGTAGAATACACCAAGCTCTGAGGCTCTGGTGAAGTCACTTCAGTGCATAAATTCCCACCCATGTCTGTGGTATCAGAGGGCTCAACAATAGCCCCCCGCACAGGGGCTGAAACTGAAGTGGATGATGCCAAAATCCACTTCTTCGCCTCCTCAGTAGGAACAGAAGAATCTTTATTATCAGTACGATTAACAGTATGCTGTGTTCTAGGCCATGCAAAGACATGCTGGTTATGAAAATCATTGATATCCCGAACAAGCTTTTTCTTCTTCACATTTAGCTTTTTCTTCTTCACATTTAGGAGATGTTGTTCATATGCATTCACTTTTTCTATGATGCCATTAAGAAAAATATCTGAAGCATCCAGTCCCAAACATTGCAATTCGTGCCCCCATTTACGCTAATTTGGTAAGGGCAAGGTGGGTTAAGGTAAGTGCATATGTATGAAAGTGTTTACTGTTTTTATTTTTGCATTAGATGTATGGTTGAGTTACGTGTGTATGTGTTTTCAGCTGTTTACTTTTGTTTTGGGGAGTAGAATAAGGGTTAAGGTAAGTGTGTATGTGTTTGGAACTGTTTACGTAAATGTGCAAGAGTTACTGACCTTAGGGTTAGGGTGCGGCTTAAGGTAAGTGCATATGTCTTAAAATGTTTACTTTTTTTTTCATTAGATGTATGGTTGGGTTACGTGCATATATGTATTCAGTTGATTTTTGTTTTTTTGGGGGGGTACAATTAGGGTTAGGGTACGTGTGTATGTATTTGGAAGTGTTTAATGTTTTTTTTTTTGGTTGGAACAGCTATTTCTTTCCCTAGGAAAGAAATTGCTGTTCTATGGTTTCGACATTTTCAGCTTTCGCTGAATATGTGTCGATGAAACATCATTCGCTGTTTTCAGCGTTCAATGTTTCAATATAGACCCCTTTTTAAGCATACACTTACTTGCCCGGTGTTTTCTGGCTTCAAATTTGGTATCTTAGAAGTTGTGGTTAAAAATGCCAGGGGGGGGTAACTGGTCAACTGAGATTGAGAAGATAAAACTGAAGTGGCAACTCCATTTAAATGCCTGCCAGCCCCCTGGCATGAATGAACATGTATCTGTTAAGCCTATTTTGGTTGAAAGGGCTTCAACACTTTAATGAAATTATTTTTACATTTTTCAGTTATTTAGTTGTTTTTAATGTTCTGTCTTTTTAAGAAAGGACTGTTTTACTAATTGGTGTAATTATTTAAAGGATGTGAAGTTAAGCACTTTTGGTATTGATAAAGTCTGCATTGGGACAGACGAAAGCGCTTACCTACTGTCTGTATTGTTTACTGCTGGGATTTTTTGCTTGTCATTAAACTTTTTATTTTTTTTGGAATACTGGAATATGGATTAGATTTGAAAGCATGACTGTTGATGAAAAACTGTTGCTAATTCTTCACACTTACAGTTAGAACAGCTATTAGAAGAACCCTCAAAGTTCACAATGGATTCAGAAAAAAAAATCAAAAACACCGTGGACAACAGCCATATCCATAAGGCTGAAAGAACTCCTGTATGAGATCTTTGGAGTAATGTTGTCAATATTCCTGTAAACACTATTGTTGGTAACAATCCACCAATAGTTTCTCAAGATTCTGCAAACACCCTAAACAAAGGGTGTTTATCTGATAATAAACTGAATATCTTACCTATAAGTATTTTGAAAAAAACTTGGCTTCTACAGTAACTTATGATACAGGAAGCAGTTTTCCTGTCAAGAAAGTTAAGAAAATTGTGAGATTGTAAATTAGAAGCTGCATGGCTCCTTCTACTAAGTCTAGTTATGATTCTTTAGAGTCTGGTTTCTTGGCTCAAACTCATAGGGGATGAATGTGTGATGCTAGGTATGTGTACTGGATGCATATTAAATGTTACTTGCTAAAGTAGGTTTTGTATAAAGTGTTGTATGTATGACCCTTTGTTTCAAATAAATAATCATCCAAACATTCTATTTGATGTGCTTGGCTATTACAGGTAAAAGTGATATATCATTGGGCTAGATCCTATTAAAAGAGCCCTTGTCATTAAAAAAAAATAATTACCATAGTATTTATAAAATACTACATTATTGGAAAAGTAGCTGCTTCCATAAAAAAGTATTTCTTCTCTACCAGCCCCCTAAATAAATTCAAATAACTCTTATGTGAATTTTGCCCCCATACTCATGCCTCTTAATTATTCCATATTAAAAAGATTGTTGCGGCAAAATGAAACAGACCAGAAACAAAAAACAACAACAATAAAAACCAGCTATCATAAAAAAATGTCTTGCAAACCAAGTATCAGATGACAAGAGGTACAAAGGTTAGAGGCATAGATTGTAAAAACGGAATACCATTCTGATATCTAACCTTGTATAATGTTTCTAAAAATGCTCACTATCTTTGATGATAGAAGGGTCTTTTGGTATCTCGTGTTAGTAATAAAACATCTAGGACATTGCAAAATCTTTCAAGAGGTCTTCTTACATGGGAAATGATAGGTCACCCAGGGGGGACATATAAAAGGATCTTTATGAATTTGTGGAATACTGTAAAAAAGGGGATTTCAGTGGTTAAGTATCAACGACTTATTCCTTTTTTTCAGAAACAATCCCCATATTAACATCACCCTTCAATAATTTGTACAATTTTCTTACATTAAACGTAATGTATTAACTGCTAGTTTTCTTTATTCAGCAGCACTGTTTAATAATTTATAGCATATCTTAAGATAAAAACCTCTAGTCATCAGTACTACATTTTAACATTTATCACCACATCTGATTATAACATTCAGTTATGGTCACATTATAATGAAAATCATACTTTGAGCATTGTTTCACATACTGTTCTATTTTATCTTTAACAATAATGCAGAAAATGCTGACTGCCGTTTTTAGAAAAAAATGGGTAAGCAAACATCATTGGCTTTTAAATTTGGTACTACTGTCCAACAAAATAACAGACTGTAATTTTAAGGCAAAAAAATATTTCAACTGAAGTTTGAAGTTGAATAGCTAAATGTCCAAGAGTAGTTATAAAAAATAAGACTTTGAAGTTAGAACAAATTTCAGACCTCTTTTGATGCCTTTATGGATGTCTGTGATAAAGTCATTCCTAAAAATGCCTTGGCTGTCAGACTCAGAAGAGGAACAAAAGTCAAAAGTCATACTACCAGTAATGTTCTTGATAATAATGGCTAAAGATTGTTTATTTCAGCTAGAATTTGAAGTTTATACAGGCATTTTACTGTCCAGATCATGTTATAAAGTTTCCAGTGTGTATTTGTTCCTCATCATGTTGCTGTAGACTCCCATCTTGATTTAAGACAGTAGAATGACTGAATTGCAATTTATGTTAATCACAGGGAAAATGACTACTGCATTCAAATGCCTTAAGGTCCCAGAGAGGTTTCTGATTTTTTACGTTGTAGTTTTTATTTCATATCATTATAAATCACTCAATAGGCATTTGAAGTATCCATTAACAGTCTGTAAAATTTGCACTAGGCTGATCAAGTAAGGCATCCTGCAAGCTAGTAACTGGAATTTAATAGCTCTTATTGATGTTGGTCACACACCAAAATAATTTATATAAATTGTATACATGTGAATGGAATGAGCAGCTGACAGCTACTCATTTCCTCTGTTGGTTTAAATCAGCAGAGTCTAAGCCAAAAGTAAAAGAAGGCTTCTCCTCTAATTTCAGGCCTTGATGTGTTGCTTCTTGCAGCCAATACTTCTGCAAGAAATGAATGTTAGAACAATTCATCTCTTTTTCAGTATAAAATTTCAAGTCAGTAAGACTATTCGCTATTTTCTGTTATACATTGATTTGTGCTCCTAAAATGTTTCCAGCGGCTCCAGCTACCATAACACTTGCAGACTGCAATCGTCTTTCTCATTTTGTTAGGCGCTCCTCATTTTAGGCAAGAGCAAGCAGGCACAATAGGATGAATAGTAATGAAAATGTATTTAAAAAAGGAATCCATCAAACAGCTTCAAAATAAGAAGAAAATGCAAATTTAAATAATTTGTTTTTGTTGTTAAAACTTTTCAGTGATTTGAATTTAGTTTTGTATTGGATGATTAGATGATTATTGACAGGCGGTGATCAGCTCAGTTACTTAGATTACATGTTGCAACAACTGCAGGTCTATGATCTGATGGCAAAGTAATCAAAGTGTAAGTCTGGCAAATCATAGACGATGTCTGGGACATACTCCAGACAGGAATGGACACGTCTATCCTCATGGACGATGAAAGCCATTCATGAGGTGTCATCTTAAATACGTGTAAAAGAATTACATGTATTTTGGCTTGATTAATTATTATATGAGTTTTCTGCCTTACCAAAGTACAGTGTCAGCACTAATATATAACGTTATGAAAGTCAAAGTGTCATGGTAATGGAACTTCAGAAAATAGTTTTACAAAATGTTAAGAATTGTTTGGTTAAACCAAGTCACATATGGAATGATCAAAAGAAAAGGCACTTAGAAGAACTCATGGACAGATCTTACCACAAAGAAGGTTCATTAGATCTTTGGGATATGATGGGGGGTGATCCGAAGTGGGTTCCAGGAAACAGCTCCTTTTCTTGTGAAATACAAAGGGATTATTCAGGGATTTCTTACAGAACGTAGTGTGACAAGTTAAAAACTAGACCAGCAATGGCTAAAGGCATTGCTTCTTCAGATGAAATGATATCAGATATTACAGGATGGGAAGGTAACTGTATTGATGTGCCAAGTGAGGAGAATGAGCGAGTTTCCAGTCTTGACTTGTTTATTGACACTACACAAGACAATACTAATGTCTTTTGGATTTTCCCAGTTAGGGGTCGCCACAGTGGAGCTCTGTTCCGCTAATGATTGGCGGTGGATTTTTACAGTGCTGAGGTGCCAGCCCGACGCCCAACCTTTAAAGAAGGCAGACCATTTCATGCAAACACCTACCTGCATGTCTATAAGCATCACTCGACCATGGGGAGGAGATGCAGACTCCACACAGAAGGCTCTCCAGCCAAGAATTGAACCGGAGAGCCTCTTGCTGTGGGATGACAATGCTAACTGCTGCACCACCGCGACCCCCTACTACAGACAATATGAAGCAGAATTCTCTGTCTGATGTGCCAGTAAACCAAGATCTCATAACAGAACTTTATAAAGGGTTAGAGTGCTAGCCCCGTTTGCAACTTGCTGATAAAAGAATTCCATGACAATGGCTCTGAACCTTCTCCTAAATGGTACTTGTGTCACATTCCATTATTATGAATGCTACCTCACCTATGCCCAATGTAATGTCATTTAGAGCAATGCACATACCTGTGTAAAAGTGACCTGGGTACCCATATGTGCAGTGATTGTGCACAAGTACATTAGGCAAATCAAACAGCATTCAGTACATGCTGGTAATTACATATTTACAGCCCTTTCCTTGGTGTCTGTTTGAGTACCCTTAATTATCATGGCTTTCAGTGGTACAGTGTAAACACAGCAAGCACAAGGCATAGCCAGACTATGTGCACACACACACACACACACACACACACACACACACACACACACACACACACACACACACACATACTGATACACACAGGTACATACACACACACACACACACACACACACACACACACACACACACACACACACACACACACACACACACACACACACACACACACACACACACACACATACAGACACACAGGTACATGGACATATACACACAAGTTACTACTGCAGTTGTCATTGCACTCCTGCTCCACTGTTGATCAGTCTAACAATTTTGGTCTAAACGTTGAACACAACAACTTAACAGGACTGTGGAATGTAGTAGGGCAATGGCATAAATTACTGAATTTGATGCGCCAATGAGAGCCAAATGGTGGCTGTGTGAAGAAATTGGAAAAAGACCACTATTGGATGAAAACAGAAGGAAGAGGAGGGTAAAATGTTTAAACTTTGGTGTAAAAAGAAATGAGACATTTCAAAATAACATTGCTTTAATTTTGTTTGCAGGATTACAAGACCAAGACTTTTGACAAAGAGCACAAGAAGTTTTTGTACATGAGAAAAACAGCCTTATGATCCAGTTGAAGTAGATCAGAGCAGCCAAAGCCTTTTGTAGACCTAATTGTTATTCCTCCTCAGTGTCAACTCATCATTGTTGTCAGCTCAAGACATAGCCTAGATCATCAGGAAATTGCAAGAGAACCACACCTGGATATAAAACATATTTGCAATCCTGCTGGAAACTTACAGTCACTGAACTTAGACTGAACACATATCGCTGTTTGCTTACATGCATTTGATCACACATTGCACTGCAATTAATAGATTTTTTTTAGTAAAGTCGTAAGGTGTGTCTGTTCTAGTAGAGATAGTACTTCCTTTAAACTCAGCTGGAAAGGGTTATCTTAGACCTAAACACCAGTATGTGGACTCCAGCAAAAATAACTATATAAAACAAGAAAACACTGAACTGATGCCATAATGCATCTGAAGCTGAATAAAGAAGTGACTGCTTCTCATGGTGTAGAGGTTTATAAATATTCCACTCTATTAACAGAGCCCATGGAAAATAAAACCTAGCGAGGAAAAGAAATTGCTATACTTAACAGCAGAAAGGAAATTACTATACAAAGAACTCCTACAAGGGTTGAATGAAGCGAATGTTTGCAATAGGGCTAGTCAAAACTCTTACATGTAGTCTGCATAGGCATAGGAGAAATAAATATGTTACTTAATAGAAAAAATTGTGGTCAGCAAGAAAAATATAATAATACTCACAAAAGGAATTAGGACTGCTAAAGACACGAAAGTGTGTATATAGCATATATGCATTTTAGAAAGCAAAAGTAAAACAGAAATTTAAAGTTAGAAAGACAGAGTATCCCATTTTAGACTTTCTGGAGTTCTACAGAAAAGATGAAAAGACCATATATGTGGTAGGAGTTGGGAACTGAACAAAACAATACCCTGCTGGTGATATCAAAGAAGAGATTTTCAAGGAAATAAAGTCATGTTTTGATGCAGACTATTTACCTGTCAAGCTAAAACAAATAAATATCAGGTCAGTAGGGTTTGTTCTGTACTATAAATTAAAAGAAGGAATAAAATTAACACTGTACATTTGTTAACCAGATGAACTCGCTAGATACAAGCTTCAGTTCACAGGTGATCCAGAGGATTGTCTGGTTATGTGACTGCATCAGAGCTACACAGATACAGTAAGTAAACAAAAGCTAATAGAATCAAACCTAGCCTACAGGGTTAAGCTTGTTAGAAGGTCATAGCCTTTATCCTTTGTGCTAAACTGCCAATAGTAAAAGATTTACATGAGACAGAAGTTTCGGAGGTAGGCTAAAATGAAAAGGGGAATGTGTTAATGTACGACACAGAGAAAACTATATATTATTAAAAGAACAGTGATGTCAGATAAGACAGTTGCAAAACAGTTGCAAACAACAAGCCATAGACTAAAGAACTGCAATGTCGGGGGGACGCTTTTATTCACTCTATATGTTTCCTTTTTGTAATACATAAGGGACCAATTAACTTTATTAACATCAGCCTTTGCTGACAAAGTACACTGGTATGTTCTTTTTATCGGTGAGACTCCCTGTTGAGTGCTAAGTTTACTGATTGCCAGAATGTCGACCACTGTGTTTGCAAACAGTATGCTATGTACTTTGAATGATGGCAAATGTGTGTGTGTGTGGGCATGCGTGTGTGTGTGCATGTTCATGTGTGTTTTTGTTTAAAACCAAGTGCTTGTGGATGAAGGTTAAAGCAAGGGCTACCCAGTGGATAGTTTTAGTGTTGTGCATCTTTGTAATGTATGGAAAGTGTGTCTGAGTGCCTAATGTAGTGGTACTGCTAAGGAAAGGGGTTTTAGTAAGGTTATGTGTAGAGCTGAGATTAGGAGCAAGGTGTCAATTATGATTAGCACACATGAGCAAGGTGGTGCAGGCATTAACACACAGAGCGACTCACAGTAATGTAACATATGATAAGCGCAGTAAAATGTCAATATTCCTGCATTCAATAAACTCAGCACTCAGCAATGAGTGTTGCAGATAAAAAACAAAAATGCAGTAGTACACTTTGCTGACAAAGTGCTCTGCTGATATATCTATATATCTATATCTATCTATCTCTGTCTGTCTCTCTCTCTCTCTCTCTCTATATATATATATATATATATATATATATATTTATGGTTCCCCTTCAGAAGATCGAACAGCTGGAATCTCGAAATACATATGGACGAGACCATATGCTCGAAATTTCAGAAGCTCGACCCTCTGAATGGGGATCGGCATACAGCGCAGAATGGGAGATTTCCCTTTCTGCACTGTAGTGCAATCTCTGAGTTGGAATAAATAAGTAGCGGGGGGTGTGGGGTGTGCAGGGGGGCTTGCCCCCCCTGCAGAAACATTGTTTTGTTGTTTTTTTTTTTATTTCCCTTTCAGAAGTTCGAGCTTCTGAAATTCGAACATATGGCTTCGTCCATATGCATTTCAAGATTTCAGCCGTTCGACCTTCTGAAGGGGAACCATATATATATATATATATCCAGTTCCCTAACACACAATATGTCAATGTCCAAACATGAAACCCAACTATATCGACATGTTCTGGAGATTACCTAGGAGTGAACTAAACCAATGATAAGTATTTCTGCAGAGGGGGCAAGTCCCCCTGCAGCGCCAGTGTGGTGGTCTGCACCCCCCAACACCCCCTGATAATTGTATATTCTAACTCTGAAATTGCACAGTCTCTGGGGAAAGGAAATATTCCCTGCTCTGGGATTGTCAGTCTTGCACACCTGTCATCCCCCTGTCTGTGTTGAACAAATGGCATCAACCTACTGTGTGTTTGGGCACTGGATGTTTGCTTCAATACCTATATATATATATATATATATATATATATATATATATATATATATATATATATATATATATATATATATATATATATATATATATATATATATATATATATATATATATATATATATATATATATATATATTTATATGTACATATATATATATATATATATATATATATATACACACACACACACACACACACACACACACATACACACACACACACACACACACACACACACACACACACACACACACACACACACACACACACACAAGTTGTTCAGATGCTTCTTACTTATTTTATTATAGCAAGTCACTAGCTTGATTACAGTTTGCCTCCATATCCCTCTAATCTACCTTCTAATTTACAGCAAGTGTTTTTTTTGCACTTTGACCTAAGTCTCCAAAGGCATAGTAGGATTAAGCCCTGATTGAAGCCCACCTGACCTGGTTTTGATATGTAGCTCAGGTGACTGACTGGCAGGGAGGGGTGCGTGTTACCATCGTGGGGGGAGGCAGTCTCAGATAATACCCCATATGATCCCTGGTGGAGGCAGGGGGTGTGGGAGGCATAGGGTGGGGGATTTGACTTAATTTCTACAGTGGTAGGACAATAAGTCAATATGTACTCAGTGTCCACTTGCATCTCATATGAAGCAGAGATCACTGGGGAAGAGAGAATAGCAAGTACATCATAAAATAGACCTCTCCTGGTTAAACTAATGAATGACATGACCCCCAGGTGCCCTTAGGATCCACACTGACCACAGTCCTGAACTGCAGAATGTTGGGTAGAAAAAGGGGAAGCTGGGATACATGGCTGTGGAGAGAAGTACTGAGGTAATCTGGAAAGAAAGAAAGAATAAGCAGTGCAAAAAAGCATATAAATGTACATGTACTCTGTACTCTGTTTTGTAAAATAAGCTCCATTGTTTATAACTCCAACACTTCTGATTGCTGTAGATTCATTGCATCTATCAATCATTCACTTAAGTAACTTTCATTTATACTTCTTAATTCATTTTTACATACCATTCACAGCATTATGCTTCATCACTGGTTTTAATTTCATCTCAAAAAAAATTTCGACTTTCACCATTATCAAACTACAAAAAAGATGCAGTCATCTTTATTTTTATGGTAATCTTGAAAGTGAGCACCTCATAATGGAACAGGTGCTTCATATCAGAGCTGTTAATCACTCTGTAGAACAGGAATAAAGTGAGACTTATAAAAAAACATTCAGAATGTCACCAGATAGATGTGCTTTTGGAGCAATACATTTCCAGTCTTCATACTTACAACATCTTCTAACTGCTTTACAATGTTTTTTTATTCAATTTGGCTACAGCGACATTTTCCAGAATTCGAGTGATTTCCCCTTTTGAGAACGTATGTGGCTATATTGTACTGGAATCTCTAGCATTTTTTTCATCATGAAACATAGATTATGATTCCTAAGGGATGAATATTGTGGATTATGTTCTGAAGTTGAACGTTCTGAAGCTCACAGTAAAACCAAGAAAACATGGAAGGCTGATACAGTAGCATCTTACCAAGGTTTAACTGTGTCTAAAGGATGAAAAACTACATCCAGAGAGATACTGCACAACAGGAAAGCTACTACTGTTTCAGAACATAGTACTAGAAGCATGGAGACCAGACACAACAAACATCCTCAAAGACACTGAACATGAACTACAATATGAACTGGCACCTCACCTAAGTGTCATGTTTAATCATAGCCTCACCTCAGGTTTTGTGCCCACTGAGTGGTGCAGAGCTACAGTTATCCCACTCCACAAGGGGGATACACCTTGGATCCCAGAAACTACCATCCCATCAGTCTGATGAGCCTTATCTGCAATGTCATGGAGCGTATTATCATGGAACATATAAACAAAGACATTGGCAACCTTCAAACACTGGACCCCACCCAGTTTGGGTTCATGAAGGGCCGATCTTGTCTCTTGAACCTGATTGACTTCTTCTAATCAGTCTCCAGAGCCATGGACAAGGGTAAGGTGGTCCACACAGCCTATCTAGACGTTGCCAAGGGCTTTGACACCATCCCCCATAGATAAACTTACTAAGCTGGGCATTTATCTCTACGTCACCCAATGGGTTGCTAACTGGCTTACTGATAGAACCCATACTGTAAAATTAGCCAACTCCAAATCCATCTCCAGACAAGTGATAAGTGGAGTACCTCAGGGTTCAGTCCTGGGACCGCTCTTGTTTGGCATCTACTTCTCTGAACTACAGGCCAACACTAAGGGACTCTGGCTAACAAAGTTCGCAGATGACTGCAAACTGGGAGCCATTATTGAATCCCCAAATGATGTGGATACTCTACAAAAGGGCCTTACAGAAACAAATGCTTGGTGCCAGAGCCATGGGCTCAAGCTCAATGCCAAGAAATGTATAGTTATCCCCTTTGGAAAAAAACATGCATCCGTGAATTACCATATAGTTGGCAGTACACTAAACACCGAAAGTATGATAAGAGACTTAGGGACACAGATGGATAGTGGTCTCACCTTCGATAATACATCGCCACAACAGTCAGGAAATCCTTCTATGTGGCACACCTCATCAATAAGGGCTTTTCATCCAGAAAAAAGGAGGTCATTGTCCCACTGTACTCATCCCTCATTAGACCCATTATAGAATACAACGCCCCGTTTGGTATGTACCTCTCAAGACATCTGCAGCAATTGGAAAGGCCGCAGAAATACCTCACTAAAAGAATCACAGGCCTAAAGCAGATGCCCTATGCTGACCACCTTAAAAAACTCCAGCTATACTCTGTCGCATATCGTCTACTCAGAGGCAATCTCTGCTTAACATACAAGGCCATGTCAAACCCAGAGCTGTTGGTCATGCTACACTTAAAGAAATCCCAATCCCTCAAAGCAACACGCTCCAGGGATCTAAACCTTGTCAACACAATAAACAAAACATGCTGGAGGGATAGGTTCCTGACCCAGAGACTCCCCAGACTCTGGAATAGATTGCCCATACATGTCAAGCAGAATGCCTCTTTGGCCCTCTTCAAAAAGAACCTTGACGATTGGATGGGAGAAAGGAAATTCACCCCAGGGATCACGTCAGTCACCCTGCTAGACAGGGGTCCAGGGAAGTAAATAGTGTGGGAAGAAACAGCCAGGGAATTGTTATGGCTAGGCTTGTATATGCCCTAGGGCTGATAGCCTAGTACCAACCTATGAACCTATGAACCAGTGTAAACTAAGAATAGGAATTCTTAGAGGAGGGACATAAGCAGAAAGAAACTAATTCTTACAACAAAACAGTGATTCCAAGGTAAGATCAGTGTTCAATCCCTTACCAAATAACTCCTTGGTAAGAAATTGTCAAGACACTTTGTGAATGATCCATTTTTGTTAGGTTAGATAACAACCGACAGCGTGTTGGGGATCCAGAGAAGGTAATCTTCAGCAGATGCTAAATGGTAAGTAAGGGTGCACTCAAATGGCAGAGCAACATGCATTCAAAGGGTTCTAAGCAATAATAAACCATGATTCCTACAAAGTAATACAACAAATAAGGCATGCCATGACAGTGAAACTGAAGGGGGTGCCAGATCTGAGTAAAATAGTCTTTGGACCTCACCTTTGGTAATAGTTACCAAAACGTAGTGCAGTATAATGCTCTGCATAGATAGCAGGAAACTAAGCAGCAACATGAAGACCAGTGCTTACTTATGCTTAGGACAGATGAAGGCTTGAGACAATGGCAGTAGAAGGGTAGGCCTTTGGTTATCAGCGACCTCATTTAGTACATATAGTTAGGGGGTTGTAGGGGGCTCAACTTTTATATTTATGAATCTCATTTCATTGAAAGCTAACAATATAAAACCAAAAGTAGGCTATACCCCCCACACCACCCCACATCACCCCTAACTATATATACTAACTTCAGGATCAGACTACAGTGGTGAAAAGAGCATATACATTTTATTTGCCCAACAACACTTATATTCAGTGAAATGTGATTCAGTGAAATGAGTTTTCAGTGATTTGAGCTTTCAGCAATTTGGTGTGAGTGTTTTAAAATTCAATGAAATGAGTTTTCAGTGAATCAAAGTATATATATATATATATATATATAGAGAGAGAGAGAGATATCTATCTATATATATCTATATATATATATATATATATATATATATATATATATATATATATATATATATAAAAACGTATGTTATACAGAATGATTAACAGACTCACGTAGGACACAGCATGCATGTTTCTGATGGTAAAAACAATGTTCTAATGTGGCTCAGAATGAGACTATAAAAAGCAGTTTGGAAGAGAACGCAAAGGTGTGCAAAATAATAGTATCAGAGTCATTCATGAGTATGAGCATGAGTCTCTTTGGAACTTTCCAGATTCTTAAACATGTTAACTGTACTAATCATTATTACAATCGTAATAAGAGGAGTATGATCATGAACTCTTTGCTAACAGTTATCGAACAAAGCACTCAAGATACTCCTAATATTTAGCCAACGTATGCTGATTTAGTTACTGCTTTAGCTTGTCTGCCAGAAATCTGCCCAATTAAGATTTCACCTGAGGCAGTGCCAGTTATTCATGCACTAAGAAGAATTCCAATTGCTTTTAGAAGCAAACTGAACATTGACTGAAATGTATTGAGAGCATGAGTATAAGTGTTACGTAAACAGAACTGACTGAGTGAGTCAATAGCATGGTTAAAGTAGCAAAGCAAGACACACACAGAATATCTGTGTGTGTGTGTGTGTGTGTGTGTGTGTGTGTGTGTGTGTGTGTGTGTGTGTGTGTGTGTGTGTGTGTGTGTGTGTGTATGTATACAGACACACACATACACATATATATATATATATATATATATATATATATATAGAGAGAGAGAGAGAGAGAGTATACATTCGTCTGAGTGCCCACACCATCCTCGAATGGGTGTAACGCCGAATCGGAATGTCGAATTCCAAAGTGGTGAACGGTCGGAATGTCATACTAAACACCGAATATGACATTTCCGACCACTCTACCACCTAAACAAGCACTACCATGGGTCAAAAAGGGGGGTATTATGTGTTTTGCATATCTCCGGTTCCCAGTTGTGAGAACTTGCTGCACTGCTTTTGAACATTTTCCGATCGGCCATCCACTGGCCGATCAAATGAATGCATACATATATATATATATATATATATATATATATATATATATATATATATGAGTTCCTGAAATGGTCAAATGTGTGTTTGGTTGGCAGCTGCTTGGTCATCTAAGCAGCTGATCCATTGGTGTGCCAGATCACACGAACATGGGATAAGGGCATGTTTCCCAATGACAGGAATTGTTCATTCTTGCACACCTGTCAATCAGCTGCTTAGTCAACCATATGTGGATGGCTAAGCAACTGTCAGCCTAACAAAAGTTCAACCAATTCAGTAACTCCTCTTTCTCTCTTTCTCTCTCTCGCTCTCTCTCATAATATCTCAAAGCTAGTATATATAATTAGTGGGGGCAGTCCAGGCGGCTTAGCCCCCTACAAAAAGAGATGCTTTTTTTTTTGTATTTTAAAACAATAAAAGTTTGTATGTGCCGGGGCTGTTTCTTAGCACATTTGTAATGGTGTGCCAACTTTGGTGCTGTCAGCTTTTTGAAGATGACATTTTGCCACCACTTGACAATAGGTGTTTTAGTTAATTTCAAGTACTCACACACATACATGCACACAAATACATCTCCTCATATATATATATATATATATATATATATATATATATATATATATATATATATATACATATATATATATATATATATATATATATATATATATATATAAACCCTCTAGAATTAAATAAAATGGGTTATAAGAGAACACTGTCCACTTCAAATTATTCAGAAGGTTGTTACAGCTATGCCTAATGCAAAGGTCTTACTTATGGTAGAATGCTAGATTTTAATTTGTGGCTTTGGCAAATTTGTCTGGATGAAGCAGGTTCAAGGTTTTGCACGTTTAACAACATTGGGTAGATAGAAATTCCAGAGATTGGTAGTTTGGATCATCATCTGCCACAGAAGTGTTTCAAAGAGCTGTAGCTGATATCTTTAAGGAGCTAGGAGGCATAGTTAACATAACTGAAGATCTTAAAGTATGAAGACATACCAAGAAAGAATATGATTCCTAACTCATATTTGTATGAGTATTCTTAAATTAGATGTTTGAAAATCCCAAACCAGACCCAAATAAGGTCAGTTATGTTGTACATATGCAAAACACCACATCAAGTAATCTGTCGTGTCATTTCTTGGTATGTTGCAGTAGCTTTCCAGAGTCATTCTGAACATATTAAGCTATAACAGAGATACTCAGTAATCCATATAGTATTGCATGTTTTTGGTCAAAGGAACAGGACAGAATTTTGAGATATTAAAAAATAGTTTGTGATGCTTCTGCTTTGATTTTATATATTGTTTTACAGCTATAAATACTTCTAGTGGTAGAGTAGCATCAGACAGTGAAAGAAATTGCATCAAACTACTAGCCACAATGTCATTACACTATCTGTAAGCCATGAATGTTGCAATTTTGCCAAACAATAGGAGTTTACATACCACCTCTAGTTCAAAATATGAGCAGAGTAACGAGTAAGAAAAATGTATGGTTATTTAAGAATCTCAAGTGTGACAGTTCTAAAAATTCTGTGTGCTTTTTTTCCCTGTTTGGATTATATAACTTAACTTCTTCAGTATGTGAGTCTGTGTCACTTTCACTGGCACACATATGTACAGGTAGATGACTCAAAGCCAAAATGACAACGTCTTATTCAGTATTCTTCCAGAAAACAGAGCAATTGTTGTAGATTTCTTGAAAAGATGCAACAGAAGCAAGTATTCTACTATGGCAGATGAACTAAAAATCTCCCATTACCATAGAAAGGAAAAAAGAAAGATTAATATGGACTTCAGGAAAATGTGCACAAAAATCATTTACTTGGAACTATGCATGCCTTGTGGGAAAATTAAACTTTTCTGTACAAGGCTCTGACATGCAAATAGTTTCATAAGATCATAGACTGGTGGGGGGGAGGTAAAAAACAATTTTTGAGAGAGATACTGTATCTTATATAACTATTGTTAAGCCAGAATTTGCTAAATGGGAATATTACTGGCCTGGGTAGTCCATTGCAAATAAGGTCATGGGAAGACTGTCTTTCAGGTACCACTGGCTCAATTTCATTTTAGTGTTTGCTAGCATCCCTGCAGATGTTTTAATAGGAAATAATTGTAATGGTACAATACCTTGTCTACATGCAACTTGTGACGAAGACAGCAGGCGGAAGACCTGCCCAATGTCAGAGAGACCTTTAACCAAAGTTGGTAATGTTGCTACTTCAAGGGAAAAGCTAATTAAGGACCACAAGCCTAAATCTGAACCACAGCTTTCATTGTTAATGACTTTCTTTGGAAGAGACTACTATGAGGAAGAGCTGGTTAGTACTAGGCAGCCTAAATATGAGCCAGAGCTATAGGTGGATCACAAATAGAGAGCTAAGACAGATGCAACTCTTATTTCTCACCTTACATAATGTAAATGATTTATCCAAAGAGACTTATGATTCTCAAGACTAGATGAAAAATGTATATTGGGACAATAAGTTATTGGACAGTGAATGAACTCCTGAATGGGGGGAGAGGTAGAGGGAACAGTGACAAAGTGATAAAGAAGCTGTTAACCCCTACAGCCTGCTGCCATACGCATCTATCAATATCCTATGACAATTAATGTTAGGCCATATGGGCAAGAAGCACACACAAGGAGGCTTTTATGAAACTTTTATTGGTAGGACAATGTGAAAGATGTGAAAACGTACTGCAGGATGTGTGAGAAGGTTGGAAAGGCAGGAGACAAAACTAAAGCCACTTTGGTGCTATTGCCTGTTATACCATTTCAGAGGGTAGCCATGGATATTGTGAGTCTTCTTACTACCCCAAACACTATAGCTAAGAGATCTATCCTGTGATGACTAACTGTAGTATTTGGTAATTTGTAACAATGGCTATGTCAAATATTGTGGCAAATTCTGTGTTATATCATCCGTATAGATTTATTCAAAAAGTACTGACAGGGGAGGTACCTTTGCCATACAATAGATTTCTATATAAAAAAAATCATACAAAGACCACCCCTGCCATACATGGTCTAGAGTTTTAAATTTAATGTTAAGACCATGCCACCAGAATTCATTGACTAGCTTAAGTAGGAGTGGGAAAATGTGGAAATGAACATTTTGTGGAGATTTTTGCTTCTTGTTTTTTGTTTATGCCTGTATATATATATATATATATATATATATATATATATATATATATTTTTTTTTTTTTTAATTTCCTATATATTTATATATATTAATATTTTAAATACAGATAATTTAAGAATATGTATATATAATTTTTTCTTTACTCCTATGGATGTTAATAGTGACATAATGATTGGTTGTTTTATGTTGACCTGGCAAATGAGAATGAGGAAACGGCTTTTTAAATGTAAAATGAAATATGTCCGTAGAGCAAAACAATGGAGGGTCCTCAGGCAATCCAAAATACTCTGTAGTAAAAAATAGGACTGCAGACCGCCAAAAAATCCAAATCTTCTTAATCATACAAAAAACGGTTTTATTTGGATAAAATTGGTAAGCGCTTTCACAAAAACAGCTTCATCAGACCATATAACATTATCCATTAAAACAGGAAGTTAATATATACTAAAAAAAGCGCCAAAATAAAATCATTTAAAAATATTTAAAGGTACATAGCCAAAACAATTCATTCCTAAAAAATATACATCAATAACAACATTAGAGGAACATATTAACAAAAGCATTAAAGCTATTATGCTAAAAAACAGAGTCAATAATTACTAATATTTAATCTTTGGTCTCCTTGACTTTAATGTGGCACCTTGCCATTAATGCATCTGCCCTAAACTTGATGATCCAGTTTATTTCTCGTGTCTCAGTGTAGTTGTCAACATCCCCCCTTCTACATGTTCTGGAAATCTGTTCCAGTATCCTAAACCTAAATTCATGAGTGGAACCCAAATCCTTCACATGTTTCGCAAGGGCATTATATAGATGTCCTTTCCGGATGTGATAAATGTGTTCTCGCATCCTGTCTCTCAGTACACGGTTGGTCTTGCCTACATAGTAGGCAGGGCATTCTGTGCAGGTTGCCAGATAAATCACATCTTTGGACATACAGTTACCAGTTGCCCTAATGGTGTAACTACCTGTTCCTTGGGGGTATCTAAATACAGGATCAGTCAAAATGTAAGAGCAAAAACTACATTTATTGCATGGAGTCATGTAAGGTCCATCTATATCTAAGACCCTGGTGTACTGCTTCGGGTAACATAACAGCTGTTTGATGTTCTTCTTATTACGGTAAATAAATCTAGGTTTATCACCAGTAAGTCTCTTGATGGTGGGATCTACCGATAATACATGCCAATGTTTCAAAAAAACATCCTTAAGTGTTGATATATCCTTAGTATAAGAGATAGGAAAAACTACTTCACCTCCATCTGTTGAATAATCTCTTGATAAACGTGTGGTCCCGGTGTTGGAGTAAAAGTCAATTGCCCCCTCAGAAAAATATGGAGTAGCCCTATCCTCTCTTAACATGTTTATCGATTCCATCCCTTTATTAATGTCTAATGTACTATAACCGCGTTCCCTGAATCTACTATCCAGGTCCTCCAGGCCTGAGGCAAATTCCTGATCAAGGGGTGTATATCTGGATAGTCTCATGGATTGACCACGGACTATATTGTGGTAGACATAACCTGGATGCATGCTGGTGCGGTGTAGCAGGGTGTTCTTATGGATGGATTTACGGAACAACCCTGTATTAACCAACCCTCCTGGTAACTTCTCAACAAAAATGTCAAGAAAGGGTAGCTTACTATCGGACCACTCCATTGTGAATTTAAGGAACCACAAAGAGTCATTGACATAGTTGAAAAATGTATTCAACTCAGTAGTGGTACCCTTCCAGACAAAACGCCTGTAAAATGGCACAAATGATTGAAACAACTCATTCTGAAAAAGGTGCTGATGTTCCCATTCAGCCATGACCAGGTTGGCGTAGCTATTGGCACACGCCATCCTGTTGCAGAAACACATGATCCTGGAAGCTAAAAACATTAGACTCAAGGACCATACCCAGCAATGACAATGTTAACTCCTTGTTCACTTGATGTGGGGAGGCTGTCCTTGATAAATAAGAACTGATCATGGCTAATCCCTCTATATTGGGTATCACCGTAAACAAGGATTGAACATCCATGGTTACCCAGAGTAAATTATCCACCAAACCACTGGTGCTAACAAACCCATAAAAGTCCAACAAAAACTGTTTGGTGTCCCTAAGGATAAAGGCATTAGCTTCAACATATGGTCGCAGTTGAGCTTCAACATACAATGAGAGCGTTTCAGTAATCCATCCTCTCCCTGCCACAACTAGTCTCATGGGAGGAGAGACTGGGTTCTTATGGATCTTAGGAAGGCCCTGAATCGTTGGTAGAAGTGGATGCATAACATAAAGGAAGTCAAAAAGCTCCTTATCCAAAACCCCCTTGGTAAATAGGTCAGATAAATGTGTATGCACTTTCTCAATAATGACATCTACCATTTGATTAGAAATTGGTAGGTAGAACTTTTCATCCGTTAACATATGCAGCATATCATTATTGTATCTAACTGTATCAAAGACCACTAGTCCGCCACCTTTATCGGCAGGACGTACTACGATATTACTATTGTTACGTAAGGTCATAAGAGCTTCCCTCTGTTTAAAATTTAAATTATGTCCATAATCATTAGTCCGAATATGTCTAGTAGTCATCTTATAAATATCATCCTCCACTAGTTTGCTATATGCAGCAACTAGTGGGTGTACAGGGGGGATAAAGGTACTAGGTCTTTTAAAAACCATGCTGGATTGCTGTTGGGCTGCATCTTTAAAGAAAACCTTAAGGGAGAGATTCCTAATAAATAGCTTGAAATCTCTCAAGGTCTCTTCTAATCTACTAGTCCTGCTGGGAATAAAAGTAAGACCCTTCGAGAGTACTTCTAATTCATATACACTCAATAAATGACTAGATAAATTAAAAACAATGTTTACTTCTTCTTCTCCCACATCTTTTTGATGCTCTGATTGGACTGTGTGTCCGGTGAGAGTTTCCTCTTGTAACGCTCCCTGCTGTTGGACCTTGTCCTTCCCTCCCTCAGATGTGTCTTGATGGGAAAAGGAAGTTTATTGGCAGTTAATGGTTGCTGCACAGGCAGCGTGGTAAAAGTACCTAAACTACTGTATGCATGTGTATTACTCTTCCCTACTGTAGTGCCAAATGTCTTCCTACGAACAATGGGTTCAGATGGTAAAACAGGTGTGCTGTGATTACTGTCTAAATGCAATGCAGTGTCAACACCCTCTGCTGCTGTGTTATCATTAGCCATGACCAACGGATTCACATCAGTAAGGTCAGTGGTTGCAGGGGTGTTAACATCACCATGAAGTGTATTAAAATCAGTCTCCATACCATTCGTGGAGGGTGTCACAATAGCCCTATCAGAATCTATATTGTGTCTCACATTATTACTAACAATATTGCTGCCATTCACATTAGTATTATATCTCGGCCAAGTAAAAATGTGACCAGAATTAAAATCAGAGCTGTCCCTCTGTAGCTTCGCTCTCTTTTGGTTTAAGAGGCGTTGTTCATATTGTGTGACATTGTCCAACATGTAACTAAAAATTCTATCGACCGCAGGCCCAGGAAACCCAGCATAAACATTCGATTGGCATTCCTTAATTTCAATAATAAGTGCTTCCTCTATTGAGGAAAAGAAATCGTTCATCAACCTCATATAACTGAGGCTTACCTCTATGTTCAATTGCTGCCAATCATATAATAATTCCGGGTATAGAGTGCCCGTAGTGGGCATTTTCAGCACTCTAAGAGGATAGGGCTACTCCATATTTTTCTGAGGGGGCAATTGACTTTTACTCCAACACCGGGACCACACGTTTATCAAGAGATTATTCAACAGATGGAGGTGAAGTAGTTTTTCCTATCTCTTATACTAAGGATATATCAACACTTAAGGATGTTTTTTTGAAACATTGGCATGTATTATCGGTAGATCCCACCATCAAGAGACTTACTGGTGATAAACCTAGATTTATTTACCGTAATAAGAAGAACATCAAACAGCTGTTATGTTACCCGAAGCAGTACACCAGGGTCTTAGATATAGAGGGACCTTATATGACTCCTTGCAATAAGTGTAGTTTCTGCTCTTATATTTTGACTGACCCGGTATTTAGATACCCCCAAGGAACAGGTAGTTACACCATCAGGGTAACTGGTAACTGCATGTCCAAAGATGTGATTTATCTGGCAACCTGTACAGCATGCCCTGCCTACTATGTAGGCAAGACCAACCGTGTGCTGAGAGACAGGATGCGAGAACATATTTACCACATCCGAAAAGAACATTTATATAATGCCCTTGCGAAACATGTAAAGGACTTGGGTTCCACTCATGAGTTTAGGTTTAGGATACTGGAACAGATTTCCAGAACATGTAGAAGGGGGGATGTTGACAACTACACTGAGACACGAGAAATAAACTGGATCATCAAGTTTAGGGCAGATGTACCAATTAATGGCAAGGTATTATTAAAGTCAAGGAGACCAAAGGTTAAATATTAGAAGTTATTATTGAATTTGTTATGTAGCATTATAGCTTCAATGCCTTTGTTATTATGTCTTTCTGATGTTGATATTGTTGTATATTCTCTTGGAATGAATTGTTTTTGCTATGCACCTTTAAATAATTTTAAATGATTTTATTTTGGCGCTCTTTTTAGTATATATTAACTTCCTGTTTTAATGGATAATGTTATATGGTCTGATGAAGCTGTTTTTGTGAAAAATTTTATCCAAATAAAACCGTTTTTTGTATGATTAAGAAGATTTGGATTTTTTGGCGGTCTGCAGTCCTATTTTTTACTACAGAGTATTTTGGATTGCCTGAGGACCCTCCATTGTTTTGCTCTACGGACATATTTCATTTTATTTTCTTGCTTGCTGTTGTCCTTTTGTAGAGCATTTACTCCGCTTGGTGGTTTTTGTCAATTGGCTTTTTAAATGTGCATGGGAATTTGATGGCAGATTCTGATGAAGTTTCCAGTTTTGGAAATAAAAGTGCTTAATCTGTAGTGAGTATAAACTGCATTTCTATCTGGTGTGTGAATAAACTGTGTTTTGGAATACTATCTGGACGTGTTTTTTGAACAATTGTATTGGAAATATCATTATGGGTACCCTTTATTGGCACAGTGGTGCTGTCAGCTGAAGGTGGTGTTTTGTTTATTGTTTTTTTTTTTTTTAGCAACCCCCAGTATATTCACAAGTTCTTACAAAAGTGGGAAAACACCAACCTCCTAATCCTCTTTGTATAAAGAGAGACACTCTGAGAATTCATAGGTTATCATTATTTTAAATACTTTATGATCAGAGGGTGAAGTAGGCCCTAAACTGAATTTGTGATGACTGAAAGGAGGATTGTCATTCTACAAAGGAGTCTCCTGCAGAGTATGTGCTGGATTTCTGAAATAAGCTTATGATGCATGTAGAGTTGACACATGAGTATCTTGCATTAGGACAACAGTAACAAAAGGTCTAACATGTTCAGAGAACATTCCAAAAACGGATGTCCAAAAGGCTAAAGTTGAGTAAAAACAGTTTTAATAACAGTGATAAATGTGCAAAAAACAAACTGGTGAGGGCTTTTGTGGCTTACCTGCTTCTTCAGACCATAAAAAATGATAAAACACTTAAAACCTTATATACAGATAACCAGCCACACAATTAAGAGATGTGAAGTCACATGGTGAAATTAATGATGCAATCCTCTCCTCTTCTGAGCAGGTTTTAAAGACACAGCATTATTCAGACCTGGGTATACATCAGCCCTCAGGTCAAGAAGCCACCTTAACTCAATGTATTCTGTTTCATTAGTTATAGCACCTCCACTTATATTAGTATCAACTATATGCAGAACCAAAAAGTTAAATCAATGTGTTTCATCAGTTTCCATCACATGTTTGGCTAACGCATGACTTTATTTGCTTTTGCGTATATCATTATTATGCTCAAGTACTCTTTCTTTCAATGTTCGATTAGTTTTCCCAATATGGAACCCTTCACATACAGTACACTGTGCCCAATAGACTATGTTCTTATATGTGCAATCAGCAAAAAAACTAAACTTAATCTTTCTCATAGTTCTAGGATGTATAACAGAAGTAACCATTCACACATACCTGCAGGCACTATACGATCTGCATGCATACATGCCTCTCCTTTCGGAATGTACCTTGTCTATATAGTTCTGTCTATAGCACAGATGTTGCTTCAGGGTTTTATTGTTTTTAAAGGAGAACAGAAAAAAAAAAGAAAATCTTCAGAGAACAGGGGCCAGAAAACATTCAGCTGGAGAAAAGGTAATGGTGTTTATTTCTGTTTAACAGTATACATGGCATGAGTGGATCCTTTCACTGCTTTAAATTAGGTAAACCATGTTAATTATGTGATGAAGTTATCAAGAAGGCAGCAATAATGCAAACCCTATCATACAGGTATGATGAACCCTACCAAGGTAAAGAGTCATTAGTTCTAAGTTTCTGCAGTGGATTGGAAGAAGATTCATTAAGGGATCTTGTGGTAGACCATCTCAGTCTGACACTTCACTGGATGGAGTAGTGCTGTCAAAACAGCTATCTCCTCCCAAGGTTCAGGAAATCCAAGCAGTACTACAAGAGTTTGGAAATATGCTTACTGCAAAGCCATGATGTATCCAGCTAAAGGATCACATATAGACACTAGGAACAAGCAACTAATCAAATAAGCACCTTACAGGGTACCTGGACAGGCCAATCAAACCATGTTGGAAAAACAGCAAGAGATGCTCAGTTTGAAGGTAATCTAGGAATCCAACAGTCCCTAGCTTCGGTAGTAATGCTGGTATAAAAAAGGGATTGGGTGCACCATGTTCTGCATGGACACTAGGGAGTGAAAGAGCACAAAGAATCAGAACACATGGCCAAAACAGCTGTAGTTTTGAGCAGTGTGATGATATGGGCAACTGCCAGCATAGCCAGCTGGAGTTTTGTAAATAATGATATGTCCTTTGAATATCAAACTGATTTATACACAATGCTTGTGTTACAAATGTATTAGAGAACTGTATGTCATTTGTATATCAAACTGACTTGTACATATGCTTGTGCTGAAGATGTATTTGTGAGGTTTGCTTGTGTTGAAATGTATCAATAGTGCACCCTGCTGAAATGAAAGAAATGTACATGTATTATTGTAACTGAATTTAACGTATATGTTTCAACAGAGGACTGGGACAGCAACAGTTAACTAGCTAGCTTACTTTAAGAAAAATAAGGGAAATGTAAATGAGGTGTTAAACCATGAAAATGGTACCCCTGCAGTGCTGAATAGGACCAGAGATGCTAGGTCTGGAAAAAAAGCCTTTGTTCATTAGCTCAGTAAAAAGAGGGGAAGCACCAGGTGCTGCCATAAACATTTAGATGTGTATTGTAGCCATCTATGCTAAATTCCTGTCTTAGCTTCAAAGGGAAATACTGCGAGAACTTAGAATTAGGTGACCAGATGAGGTCATTCTGCCAGCCCTCTTGGTAATTATATTTTAGATATTACAAAGAGAAATCTCAGATTATTGAGTATTCTGTTTTGGGGAACTTGACTAGAAAGAACCTCACCCACAGCATCTTGTCTTATGGTAGCTAGTAAGTAACTTAACTAGGGAACAATAATCCTTTTAGATTAGTCAGGAATATAGTGAAACTTAGTTTAGATATGTTTTTTTCTTTATTTGTATGAGTCTGTCCATTAATGTTAATTTCAATATTTTCTGTGATTTGAACTATGTGGTTTATTGTAAATATATATTCAATATTTTCATGTTCTTTTATTATCTGTTATTAAATCTATTTAAAACTTTTATTGTGCCTGGTCCTGGTAGAAAGTATCTAACCTTTGAGAGCACTTATATTGATTTGGTGACACTATGTGAGTCACTCCAGAAGGCCTAGCCATCTTGGTCAACTACTACCATTTGTATTAATATTAATATTAATATTAATATTACACTGTATAACTGGACACCCCTTTGTTAAGGGCCTTAGAGTAGCTGATTGTGGAGTGTCTGGTGGTGGTGATAACTACCTTATTCTCTGGGCAGAAGGGGGCACAGCAGGTAAATCTATGCCAGCCTTTCCCAGGTGTTTGTGTCTGTGTGGTGTTTGTGTCTGTGTGTGTGTGTGTGTGTGTGTGTGTGTGTGTGTGTGTGTGTGTGTGTGTGTGTGTGTGTGTGTGTGTGTGTGTGTGTGTGTGTGTGTGTGTGTGTGTGTGTGTGTGTGTGTGTGTGTGTGTGTGTGTGAGTGTGTGTGTCTAAAATCGAATCTCACAGCGTGTGTGAGTGTGTGTGTGTGTGTGTGTGTGTGTGTGTGTGTGTGTGTGTGTGTGTGTGTGTGTGTGTGTGTGTGTGTGTGTGTCCGCTACTTGGGGCAGGGACTCAAAGCACTGGGTTTACAGACAGCATGCTGGAGGACTTGGCTTGGACACTCGGCTGAGGACCTAAACCTACAGCTATACCAGTGGGAAATCTTATTTGGGACCTGGAGAGAGACAGCTGTAGAGAAATCCAGACCCCGGGCTGAGTGGGTTCCCTATGTACTCTTAAGGGAAATTGTGCTTGATGCAGAGAGGTCTGCATCTGGAAATACTGAGTGTATCAATTTGTATTCCAAGTGCAAGTCCCTCTCTAGCATCAGTGGTGAGGATTCAGGCTCCTTGATTACTGGCCAGCATGGGGACATCACATATTGGTGGCAGGGGTGGCTATTACATATTGGTAGCAGTGGTGGGCATCACAAGCAGTAAGGTGTGGCTAAGCATCTGACAACTTTTGGTCTGACTAATAGCAGCTGGGAGGTACCATCAATGCCCACAGCAAGGGAGATAGTCATAAATTCATAGATTCATCTTAGACTTACAGCCAAGGGGATTAGTGAAAAGCTCATCTATATCACTTATTATAAAAAGGAGATTAATAATGTCTACCATTAAGTAGGTTTTCCTAACATACATCAGCTATATTTACTGCCATTCATCCATCATCTAAACCAGTTTTAAAGGTTGTCACAAAATACTCTACTTGATATGCAACCACCACCAGTTCCAGAAATGGGAGATTACACACTGGGTTTGGTACCTGTTGTGTAAACTGGTATTGTCAATATGGTGGTATAGATTTGGCTATCTAGTGCAGGTGTTTGCTTTACCACTGGTTTTATTTAGGTAAAGGAGTTCAAAGAGTGTGGGGGCATTCATAGCATGCAATGCTAAGCAGAGATCCCTCTTCAGGAGCCTATACAAGAAGAAAAAAGTTTTAATCTAACAGAATAGATAAGGTTAGAAAGGCTGGAGATCTTTGTATTAAGGAAACACTAAGGTTCTTTCGAGTTGGTTAGGTATTTAGCTTTGTGCAAAACAAAGGAAATATTATATTCAATGATGGTCCTGATAAAGGAGAAACAAAGTCAGACTACATTTTTTGGACCTTGATGATATACTATGAAGGATAATTTATGCAAGATAGAAGGATTTTTTAACCACAGGAGAGACATGGCAGTGCAAATAGAGTTTATTAATATCGATACCCAAGTTCCTGATGAGTTTTTCAGACTTAAGTGGAATTTTATCTATGTAGTAAGTGACAGTGGTATTAGATTTTTCCAAAGCAGACCATGCTACATTTCTTTTTATTGAGGGTAAGCCCATGATTATCACATCAAACATTTGCGTGTTTGGCCCTTACTTGAAACTGCGAATATCAGAATGGCATTTGATAACTGCCCTATGTTTTAAATCTTCAGGAAATTTGGTTAGCCATAGTCTCTTGACAACAGCTATCATGTCAAAGAAGTATATGCCAAAGAGGAAGTGTTCCAAGATATGGCCTTATGGAATTCCACTGGTAGCATGTTTATGTCTAAAGCAAATACCCCAACTTGCTGGTATGGGTTCTGTCCGATAGCCACTTAGTTATCCACTGAACTATGTATGGGTTGGTATTAGATTTGGAGAATTTATTAATAACCCCAACATGGAGAATAATGCTGAAGACGTTGTCAAGGTTGAGGTAACCAGTGTTGATTGGATGCCATTTATCCATGGTCTTTATAACATTACCTTTTATGAAGATGAGCTACTGTATATCCAGAAATATAAAGTCACCTGTACTATTATTGTTTATTAGTCAAGTCATAATATGCTCCATAACCTTTCAAATAATACTAGTGAGGTCAATCAAGCTGAAGTTCTTAGGATAAGCAGTTGGACCACATTATTGCAAGGGCGGCATAACAGCTGTTTTCCGCACCTTAGGGATGTAACTAGAGGAGAGAGTCATGTTGAAGAGTTGCTGGAGAAATTTTGCTAGGTGAAAATTAACACTTCTCAGCAGATATCCAGTGATATTGTCATGTACCACGTAACTAGTATTTTAAGTTTGAAATCTACCAAATAACTTGGTCCAAAGTTATTTTGAGATTGAAAGTGTGAGGAGGAATGGGCACAGAGGGGATTGTGGGTATGAATAAGCTGGAGGAAAATGTCCTTGGGGTTAGAGAAGGAGATACCATTAGAGATCAGTTCAGTACAAATGCTGGCTTCTTCTATACTTATAGCTGAAGAATACCTTATGATTGGCTTTTTAATTGATTGTAACCCTGTTTTCGTAATCAGCATTGCCTTTCCTAATGGTAAGATTGAGGGGCTTACTTACCAGTTTTTAAATCCCTTTTATAGTGGGCATCTTTTGATGGATGCCTAATAGATTTTTTGTTTTGTTGCTGAGTTTGTTGATGTGTGAGTTCCAATGTATGGCTTTAAATTCAAACATGCTTTTATCCTTGCATGGGAAGGGTACAAATGGCTCAATACGTCTATCCATGGGGGAGTAAAATTCAGAGAAGCAGGCAGCAGCCTCAAGTACAAGGTTTGCAGGGGAGTTATTCTATCTGTAATCATTAATATGATTTGTAAATAGTAAGACAACTGTATTGCCTTGAATGTAGAGGAGTTATTAAGGGTTGAGAAGGAAGCAGGTTTTCATGGGGCAAGTCACAGTAAGATGGTCAGATGGATTTGACTGTACATATGATAAAAAGTGAGGTGGTACAGTTGGAGTAAAAATTTGTGTGGATTAGATCTAGAAGACTGACACCTCTGGTGGACACAGGGATAATTTGGACATGTTTATTGGTCAAGTTCATTGACATTTTTGAAGTCCAGAAATCTCTGTGAGCAGTCCATCAGAGATAACTTTTTTGCTGTTTAGTTTGAACAGGAAGGTGGGGTGCTCGTTAAATATTGAATGTCCATATACACACACAGACACACACACACACACACACACACACACACACACACACACACACACACACACACACACACACAAACATGCTATACTCTTTCTTCTTTTTACTTTAGTTATCTTTTTATTTTCATGTTATGCCCACTAAATATATATATTTATTTATTTATTGATTGATTGATTGATTGTTTTTGTTTACTGGGAAATTCTGACTTAGCACAAGTCCCATTTTCAGCAGAGGCCCAAAGAGAAATGATCCATTTTACAAGGTGTGTAGAAGGCAGTTTATTAAGATTTATGTAATTAATGTACATACAGATATAGACTCACAATTATATGACAGTTAATCCAAAAAGAATAAATGTACATACATAGAATAGTAAATGAACATACATAGAATTGTAATGACATGACAGTTAATGAAACACGACAATTAAATGAAGAATACAATAAAATAATAGCTAATATCAAGCTTATAAGAATCTAGTTGCTTTCAAATGGATTCAGCTGTAAATAGACATTGAGTAGGAGACAGTGAAGTAATTCTAGGATGAAGAAGGTTACATACTATGAAGGAGTACCGAGTAGGTCCAGGTAAAAGGGAGCTAGAGATAGTAGTGGAGAGAGGTGAATGTTAGTCAGATAGTTACAGATTGTGAAGTAGTAGCTGTATAATGGCCAGTTACATAAAAGAGTGGTGTAAGAAAAATACAGGAAAGGACCACCACGGAATATAACATAAACAAAGTTTATTCCAAGTTCTTAAAATGAGCGCTTTCACGTGCTGCCAGGGCATGCTTCTTCAGATTTCATCAAACTACTAAAATTCAAATAGTATATATGCTCCACCTATTCCAATTAAAACATTTATCTAATCAGTTAATTAATCAATTAAACAAGATTAACCCATTATAGTATATTATGTATTTCTCTCTATACCATTTCAGTGTATATTAAATTCACTGTAATAGAGCCAGCATAGTTGTTCTGAAAATACATTGAATATCATGTTCATACATTTATTATGAGCGAGATCTTTAGGTATATATAGAATGTATATATAAAAATACAAAAAAATATATATACATGAAATAATCCATCAATGATAAATATTAAAAAGTAGATAAATAACACATAATCTTTCCTTTCATTAGTACTTCCTACTACAATATAAATACAAAATAATCTATACTGTTCTCAAATAATTTAATTATTATAGTATCATCTATTCAATATCAAAATATCTAAATGTATATAACTGTTGAAAATATATCCCATAAAATAAATAATTCATATAATGTAAATTTCATGATAAATATTCATTCTATATATGTGATAATAATCTTGTAAAAATCACTAACTTTTTATTTTATGGAATAAACTTTGTTTATGTTACATTTTGTGGTGGTCCTTTCCTGTATTTTTCTTATACTTGGTTTCTTGTTTCTGGAGTTGGACCTTTGGAAGGCAGCGGAACCTTTATCTATAATAAAAGAGTGGTGACATTAAGGGTTTGGAGATTATCCAGGAACATTACATGTACAGAGCTGGCAAATGAGTAGGTAGGACTTTAGTTGAGTTTTAAATGATTTTAGGGAGTGTTCTTGTCATATTGCTAGTGGAATGGGGCAGTAGTGATTTGCTTGGAGAACTGTTGGGTTTGGATACATCAAATAGGTATTTATCAGATGAATGTAGTGGCCTGGAAGGGTTATATATTTGTATGAGATTGGAAATGGATGGGCATTTGCTAGGTTTATACAAAATGTTATGGATTTGTGGAAATTGTGAGCAGATTACATAATGTGGGAATTCCAATGACTGTAATTCAATCAGGGCAACACTGTGGTGGGTTCTGTTTGGAAGATTGGCAGTGAATCACTCTATTTTGTAGTGACATTGCTCAAGTTTGATTAAGGTCACTTGGATGTTGTTAAGGATAGGAGCAGAATATGTTACAGAAAGCAAGGGGATAGAAGAGGCAATGTGCTTTCTTACAGCATCAGAGAGGAAGAGTTTGGCCCTATATAGCAAATGTAGTTTTGGTGTAATTTATTCACTAAACTTTGGATGTGTGGGTGTCAGATTTTAGTTTCTCATTTACAGAGATGCCTAGCAGTTTATTATCTGTGACAAGTTCAATTATTTTTTGTTTTGTTTTGTTGGATGATGTAACTGAAAAGGAGATTTTGTTGACTGCAAGCTGTTTGGGAGTAAAATAATTAGTTTGGATTTACTTGAGTTAAAGAATAGATGAGCATTTGTCAGCCAGGTCTCTATAGTGGAGAAGGTCTCCCAGGTAAGTTCTAGTAGATTGCTGGTGTTTTTTGTGATACAGATAACTACGGCGTCATCTTTGTGCTGTACTAGGGATGCAGTTTTACAGGCTTTATGTAGGTCTTTGATGAAGATGTTAAATAGAATGGGTCCCAAGACTGATCCTTGTAGTGTACCAACTGGGACGGGGAGGAAGGATACAATGTCTTTTTGCCACTTGACAGCTTGAGCTCTGTTTTGGAGGTAGCTATAAAACCATGATATAGCAGTGGTGTTGAGTCGTAGGTTATGAAGTCTGTGTAGGAGAATGGAGTGAGATACCATGTCAAAGGTCTTGGATAAATCAAGGTAGAGGCAGACCCTAGGTTTCTGTCATTCCAATTGTGTTAACTGTATTTGTGAAACTAAGTAAAGTGGTAGAGGTACTGTGTTGGGGGACAGATGCCACACTGAGACAAAGAGAACAGGTTATTTTGTGTGAGGTAATATATCAATAACCCAATAGCTGGGTGCAGGTAATGCTGGATTTACCCATGGTTAGTGTGGTTTGATCACGAGGGCTCAACAAAGACAACCTTGGACAAATCCAGCATTACTCACACCCAGCTGTGGGTTTCTGCTATTATACAATGACATTATTTAAGAAGAAAAGTTAGTTACTTTTCTTAAATAATGTCCTTGTATAAGGGTGTTGTTGTGCTGCTCTTTCATGCCCCCCCCCCCGGTATCCTCGGTCATTCCTGTGTACTGTGCATGTATAACACACTTTCATTCCCCCACTTACACAGTACATCAGTGTTGTGTAAAGAAACAAAAATAACCCCAGAAAATAGAAGCACAATTCAAAAACACCAGCACCCATCCCTTCAGTCACCACCAACAAGCTATATTACCAATGATAGTTATATAACGATAGTTATAAGAAATCCAGTCTACGCAGTGAAAAAATGAATATGACCGATTCCAGTCACAAGCTGTACCACAAATACTTTTATTGTTGAGAACAGTGAGTAACAATGAGAGCTTTCTTCCCAATAACATGGTATTAACACCCAGACACCTGAAGGGACGATGATTTGAAACTAAAAGAAGGAATAAGTAAGTGGGTAGGAAGAAGACAGTTGTAAACATAGGAGATGTGAAAATTCTAGGCGCAGACTTGGCAACTCTATTCATGGTTGAGAAGAGACAGGAATTCAGTGACGCTTTGGAGCATGAGGGTTCAGCCAACTGATGTGAGAACGTATGAGAAAAAAAAAACAAAATTCTTATTACTTTCCTAGCTAAGGTGGAGGTAGTCAAGGATGTCCAGAGCAGGGCAAGGCACCATTAGACAAAAGTGATTTTACCATTGTGTGGTTTATAGTAGGTGAAAGGGGTAAAAACACAAATAAAATAACAAAGATAAAGATGATGTGATATTTTAGGGAACTTGATTATGATGAAGTGGGGGAGTGTGTCAAAGATGAGTTGGGTGAGAAAGGACAAGCTGAAAGAGTAAACATGCTATAGGAATGGGTCAGTAATGCAGTACTCAAGGCTGTTGATAAGAGTATGAGGAACCCACAAAGAATGAAAAAGGGGAGAAGGCCAATGGGCATATACAGGATAGTGAGGAAGCAATTAGAGCAAAGCGGAGAAGGCCAATGGTCTTAGACAGCATAGTGAGGGAAGCAATTAGAGCAAAGCGGAGAAGGCCAATAGTCTTAGACAGCATAGTGAGGGAAGCAATTAGAGCAAAGCGGAGAAGGCCAATAGTCTTAGACAGCATAGTGAGGGAAGCAATTAGAGCAAAGCGGAGAAGGCCAATAGTCTTAGACAGCATAGTGAGGAAGCAATTAGAGCAAAGCGGAGAAGGCCAATAGTCTTAGACAGCATAGTGAGGGAAGCAATTAGAGCAAAGCGGAGAAGGCCAATAGTCTTAGACAGCATAGTGAGGGAAGCAATTAGAGCAAAGCGGAGAAGGCCAATAGTCTTAGACAGCATAGTGAGGGAAGCAATTAGAGCAAAGCGGAGAAGGCCAATAGTCTTAGACAGCATAGTGAGGGAAGCAATTAGAGCAAAGCGGAGAAGGCCAATAGTCTTAGACAGCATAGTGAGGGAAGCAATTAGAGCAAAGCGGAGAAGGCCAATAGTCTTAGACAGCATAGTGAGGGAAGCAATTAGAGCAAAGGGGAGAAGGCCAATGGGCATAGACAGGATAGTGAGGGAAGCAATTAGAGTAAAAGCAAGGCATATGAGACGTGGAAGGGAGGGAGGGAGCACAGTACAAGGGGGTAAGTGAAACGACAGTCACGGTGATGAAAGCATTAAAAGCACAAGCTGAAAGGGAGATAGCAGAAGGGTTCAAGAATACCAAAATCTTCTTTACCTATACAGTAGAATGAAATTAGGGAAGGAGAAATTTAGCCAGGTAGATTAAAAAAGGGAAAGAAAAGCAAAGAAAACTTAAAAAAAAACAGAGGTATTGGATGAATACTTTACATTACTCTTAACCAAGAAAATTAAGGATACATAGCTGGGCTAGGAGGGAAAAACACCAGAAAGGGGGCAGCAGTGGACAGGTACCAGGACAGAGGGAATAGAAAGCTGAGAGAAAGAAGTGGTTTTCCTGTGGTATGATAAAGGACAGATTTCAGATGTATAGCCTCGTATTGTCCTCAGACATACAACCGTTATGCTAGCAGATCCTTTAAGAGAAGTTTTTCACATATCATTACCTATTGCAGAAGTACATAAAAACTGGAAGACAGAACTATGGTATCTCTGTACAAGAAGGGGAGTAGAAAAACCCAAATAACTACAGGATGTCTAGCTTAACATGAGTGGCAGAGAGAGTCAAAGACTGAGTCTTGAAAGGAAGTCTGGATGCTTTTCTAATGAACAACTATATTCAGGATAGTAATGAACTTGGATTCATGGGCATGAGGAACTGCAGACAAAAATAATCCCATTTTATGACTGCAAATCAGGAGACCTTGATAAGAGAATAGTATAGACATGGTCTACTGCACTTCAGTTCAGAATGAAGGCTGCTAGAAAAAAAATGGAGGATTTTGGTGGAAGATCAAAACAAAGGAACCAGACTGCTGCATGTCTAAACAACAGCATGGGAAGGGTTGTGCTGAGGAAGACAATGACTAAGGAAAGTACTGTGGAGTACTTACTGCAGGGGTCAGTTCTCGGTTTGATTTTCTTCTGCCTGTTCATTACAGACATATGTAAGGAAACTGAGAACAAGATCAGTGTCTTCAGTAATGACACAAAGCTACAGGCAATGCTGAAGGGTGGGAGGAAAGTCTAGAAAGGCTAACAAATGGGATGAAATGTAACACTTGAGTTCTGATGCAGCACATGCAAAGCACTGCCCCTGGACCATAGCAACCCTGACATTAAGTATCAGTCAGGTGGAATTTAATTAATGATAAAAAAGAAAAGAATAAATATATGGGAGTGTTGCTCACACCTGCACTGGAGCACCAGGACACAGTGAGAGGGTGGTGACAGGTGATGACAAAATGGTTATATATTCAGGTGTCTAGAATCCAGAAGCAAAAGGAGACAATGCTTCCTTATTCCATGCCCTGGTCAATATTAAGATGATATAGGGAGTCCGCAGGGTATGTGGGATGTGGAAAAAGGATTGGATCAAGAACTAGAAAAGTTAAAGCTGTTCTTTGCTGAAATCAGAAAGAGAGAGTAGAGGTATGATGTAGCTGCATGCAATAATGCCAGGGAGATATAAAAGGGTTGTCAAGAAGAGGGGGTATGTAGGACAAAGGGGGTTGAGGGGGCAGATTATAAGGACAAACTGGTCCTTGGATTAATGAAAATATTTTTGTAGAGAGAGTTGTGGACCCATAGAATGGACTACCAGAGAGCATGGTACAATGGGAATGCATGGAAACATTCTGGAGGAAGTGGGCTAGATGGAAAGATGTGACAAAGGTAGGAAAGGAAAGGATGCAACTAGCTGGATGTACTTAAACTGCAGACTAGACAGGAGTATTGTCTCAGTCTGCTGGAAGCAAACATAATATAAACATTAGAGTTCAACTGGCAGTGTCACAGAATGGTACTTCCATTCCAGCTGTTTGAAATGCATGTTGCTTCCTCCTTTTCTCCCAGATGCAGCCTTGGAACTTATTATATACATGTGAGGGTGCAAACGTCTTCTCTGCATGGGTGAACGGAGTCCTTGTCTTCCACAAAAAATAGTGCATTTTTTGTGGGGTTTTTTGATGAAATAGTACCAAAGGTATGGTTTTCACTTTCATTAACTATGATACAACATACCACTTGATGCCAGGGTTGACACACTTATTAAAATCTTAAAGACTAAATCAGATCTTTATTTGATAGCTTCTTTACATTTTGTAAGTAGGGAAATTACCTGATTTATATGGGCAATAAACCACTCCAATCACTTGTGTAACATTTCTCAGAGATTTCAGATATGTGAGACATGACCACTGGCAAGGCTTTTCATAAACTAACATACAAATCTTGTAGACATAGTTGACCTGAAACTAACTTATCTTCCGTCTTGTATATTGTCAAGTGTCATTAAGAGCTGAGTGGCCTAGTGGGCTAATGCACAATGCTATAGTTGACAGGGTCCCAGATTCCAAACTTGGCAGGTGTGATTAGACAGAGTCCTGTATTTGAAACTTAGCAGGGGCTGAATATTTACAACTCTGATGGTGTAGTGCTAAATTGCTCAGACTATGGTGTGCAGGGTCTTGGGTTCAAGATTTGGAAGGGCTGTTTTTCAGGAGCACAGGAAAATAACTTTCTTGAGAGGCAAAAGCCAGGGAACCTTGTTGGCTAGGCTTACATAGGCCCTTGGGACGATAGCCTAGTACCTACCTATGAACCTATAAGGGATGGTCTCTATTTTTTCACATGATGATGAAATAAGTTATGCTCAAGCTGCTGAGAGAGAGCTCACATCTTAAATAATTCAAGAACTGCAAAGTTGAAACCATAATCAGTTTGCTTGAATACCAATGTGTACCATATATAAAATTTGTAATGGCTATAATAAATTAATAATTATTATGACAGTCCCAATTTTAAAATGGCATATTTTTTGAAGAGTGTTGTAGGCAGCCATGTTGTTCTAGCCATAGAGCTAGGGGAACTGTATATGTACTAAAGAAAGACTAAAATGTGACAAATATACTGTCAAATAAAAGGAGAAAGAGGAAATTACAGTGATTTTTAAGATCCTCGATGAATTATATAAGCCCAAGAAGGATGCATCTTTCATTCATTATGATGATGGTGGCAGATATCTCACAGGAAAACAAAATAAATATTGTTTTCACTGAGAAGGTGGTGACTATATAGAAATGCCACCATGGTGAGATTATATGACAACAACAAATAATTACAATTAATATGCAACAAAAGTAAAAATTGTCTTGTCCATATTGATGCAGTCTGTACAATCAAAGTGTATATCACTTTAGGGTGGAACTAAAAGAAAAAAATATTTTGTGTGCAGTATTTTATGGTGAAAACAATAGAAAATTATGTTATATTGTTTTAAAGAAATTGTCTTTAGGAGAAGTACCAGATGAAATGGGAAATTCTATGGGAATGCACTCTCATAATGAGTTAATGAATTCATAGTAAGAGGAACTTGGTAATAAAGTGAGGAATTGCCAGAAGGTCCCAGGTGCATCTTGGAAAATATCAGCATCTCCTTGAGAGGTGAGTAAAAGAGGTGGATTGACTAGCAGTCCAGCAGTAGGTCCTTTAAACACACAGGACCGGCATCTTGCAAGGCTTACTGAGATAATAAGAATACATTATACTACAGCCTACAAACACCACCAAGGCAGAGGAGACTGCTCATATATGCTTCTAATAGGGAGAATAGTTTAAAAGTCTTGGTGCAATCTTTTTCAGTATGTGTTATGCATTGGTTAAAAAGTGATTTAATAAAGATGTTTTAAAAAGGAATGAATCCTAATAAGCCTCCATTAAAAGCATTGTGGTAACATAAGTGGGAAGAAACCAAAGCAGAGATAACCACAGTCAAAGCCTCTTGATGAATGAAGCATTTAATGTGGACTATGTTCCTAATATGTGAAAACATGAGGACTTAACAATCACTGTGAATTTGTCTTTTATCAACAATGAAACACCTAGAAAGGCACTCAGATCATTCATCCAATTAATTTCTAATTAGTTTCCATAGTACTGAATGTTAGGGCAGAGATATGAAACTAGAGATGGTTTACATCAGCATGCAATGCAGCTATCTCAGTTTTGTCAGGATTTAGTCTTCAACTGTTAACTGGCCACCTAGTTCAAAAAGACTTCCACACAGTTTGCTAATATATTAGGAGATGCCATGGTGCCTTAACACAAGGAGGGATATAAATGGATATCATCCACATTGGAGTATTAACCAAACCCCTCCTCTTATGATATACAACATGGATAACATATACAACAATGCAGCCATAAATGAGATGCAAGGAATCTCACAATTCATGGAGTCAATCATAAACTGCAGCAGAAAGGCCACAGTATGTCTGGAGGCCCTTCAAGATGATACCATGATCCAATTTGTCAAGCATCGCTGAGAGCATGGAAAACCAAAACAGTATAAAGCCACAGATCCTTCTTCCATAGGAGAGCACTCATTAAGAGGTGAGGGTGGTATCAGCACTGTGACAATTTGTAGTCAAACTGGCACTGATCATAGGAATTATAGGTAGGCACAAAGGAGTTGACCAGATTAACAAAACTCTCTATAGCCTTCTCAAGAAAGGGGAGGTTAGAAATTGGTCAATAATGTGCCAGAATGTGTTCATCAAGGTTGTTTTTTATGAAAGTGTGTGAAATATGCTTTTTAATGACAGAAGAAAAGATACCTGTCTTTACTGAGGATTGCACACTCATGAAAATCAACAACCAAGAAACTTTCAAACAAGATTAAGTCTAGATGGTTCATGGTCCCATCCACTGTAAACAGCATATAAAAATAAGACTAGCCTTACTATCTCAGGCTAGTCTACAAGGTAAAACTCTAGCAACAGCTATTATTGTTATATCAAGAAACAGGTTGAAGGATGATTGCAATGGTTATTAGGCACATTACCAAGAGTCTCTAGCTTAATTTGGGCAACCTTATCCAAGGAACCAAACTGCTGCAGCACTATTTGAGGGATAAAATGCTTTCTAGTGTTAATTTTATTGTATTTACATGTTAACTTGGTAAACACACGATGCAAAGTGTCTCATTTCATGGGTGGTCCAGGGGTATAACTCATTCAAAGTCACACAGTCGACAAAATGAAACAAAGTGAATTAAATGCAATTACTTAAGATGAAGCCCATTATCAATGAAGCACCTTAATCTTCTGCATTAAACTGCCAAGTAAACCAGACTGAGCTGGCAGCCCACTAGCTAGAGTAGCCCAATGTCATTATGACTTTGAAAATATCTCATGGTGCAAAAATAATGCCTTCATACATGTAATCTTTGACTGACAGGCTAAGTAATAAGATTATCAGTTGTTTACTAGTGTTAAGGCTGTATGGCTGTCGAGTAATGCTGAGTCCAAGGTTTCTGGATCATACACTTTGTCACTAGCCCACAAATCCAGCTGTCTCTTAAAGGATTTTAAGTTTTTAGTGACTCTAATATGAAGCAGTAATTTATTCCATAACATTGCCAATCTTTCAGTTAAATATTAGTGACATAATTATGCCTTTATAGAACCTAAATCAAATTTCATAGCCTGATGGCTCTGCTTTAAACTGCAGTTGTAACTTTTTATGTCCAAGACAGCTTTTAAAATAGGGTCATGAAAGAATGTTGGCAAATATTAATTTACCACAGATATAATGGTAATAAATACTAAATAAATTGCAGTGTTTGCATCTGTTTTTGTAATTGCCATCTTTGTGAAATAAATTTCTCCCAGTGAATTTTCTTTGTATTCTTTAAAGATAATTTGACTGACCTGCATTGTATATACAAAAATATTATTGTATTCCAAGATTGGCCTAATATGTGTCCTGCATAGTAATGTAAGACACATATCATTTATTGAGCTAAGACTTTTAAATATGTATCCTATATGACGCATAGCTTTATTACTTATCAGATGAGCATGTATGTTAAAGGAAAGGTTAGCCATCATGGTTATTCCCAAGTCTTTATACTGAATTACCTCCTTTAGTGGATGTTGTAGTAGGTACACAGGTACATGAAGTGCAACCTTTCTAAAAATGCATTATGTTAAATTTGTCATAACTAAAATGTATACTTGTGTTGTGTGCCCAGTCACCGTTCTGTCTCATTTCAGAATTTAAATACTCAATATCAGATTCATTTTGTACAACAAACATAGTCTTAAAATCATCTGCATACTAATTTATTCAATGTCTTATATATAGGAATGGAGGCAAATGCAACATTAAAAAAATGCCTGTCCAAGACTTATAGATCTCCAAGGTGATACAAAGGGAGTCAGAGCCCTGTATAGTTACACCCAGCAGGATAAAATCACTCTTATCAAACTAAACAAACAACTCAGAGGGCACATAAAGTCTACCAAAGCCAAACTTGAAGTAAGTTTGGCCTCCCAGGCCAAGGACATCCACAAAGCATTCTTTAGCTATGCCCGCAAACTCAAGACAATTGCATGCAGAGCTCATTGTAAATGGAGCCACCTATACTGAGCTAGAAGATATAGCAAACCTCCTGGCTGATAAATTCAGCTCCAGCTTTACTCATCTCCCCCCTCAACCTTCCCTCAGGAAATATCAGCAAATATAACCCCTCCCCCCACTATCACTAGTGAACAGGTCCTTAATGCTCTCTCTCTAACACCAAGAACATTGCATTAATGGGCCCAGAATATATTCCAGGATGCCTTCTATAAAGCATGAAACATGACTTATCAGGGCCTCTGGAATTACAATTTAACTGTAGCCTCCAAAAAGGCTTCATGCCTCATGAATGGAGAAAGGCAACAGTCATCCCTCTGCACAAAGGTGGGCCATCTACAGACTCTGGTCTTATATGTAAAGCCATGGAAAGAATTAGCATAGAGATGATCAAAAGAGATATAGTAAACCTCCAGACACTGGACTCAACCAAGTTTGGGTTTGTCAAGGGCAAATCATGCCTACTCAGCCTGGTGGACTTCTTTTAGAAGGTCAGCAAAGCAATGGATGAGGGCAAAATTTTTCACATTGGTACCTTGACCTAGCCAAGGCATTTGACACAATACCCCACTTGGGCATTGTTAACAAACTCAAGAGGTTGGGTACAAACCTGTATGTCACCCAGTGGATAGACAACTGGCTCACAAACAGGACCCAGGAAGTTAGAATTGGGAAGTCCACCTCTACAAAGAGGCCAGTCACAAGTGCAGTCCCTCAGGGATTAGTCCTTGGACCGCTCCTTTTTGGCATTTACTTCTCAGAAGTTAAGGCCAGTGTCAGTGGTCTCTGGCTGACAAAATTTGCAGATGATTACAAATTAGGATCTGTCATTGAATCAACGAACCAACCGACTCACAAACAGGACACATGAAGTTAGAATTTGGGAGTCCACCTCTACAAAGAGGCCAGTCACAAGTGGAGTCCCTTAGGGATTAGTCCTTGGACTTCTCCTTTTTGGCATTTACTTCTCAGAAGTCAAGGCCAGTAGACTTCTCCTTTTTGGCATTTACTTCTCAGAAGTCAAGGCCAATGTCAGTGGTCTCTGGCTGACTATATTTGCAGAGGATTACAAATTAGGAGCTGTCATTGAATCTCACACTGACACATATGTTCTCCAGGAGGTGCTGACACAGAAAACAACTGGTGTCAGAGCCATGGACTAAAACTAAATGTCAAGAAATGCATAATAGTATCCTTTGGGTAGTCATCCATCCCTGATAACTATCATATTGACAACACACCACTTAGAGTTGACCCAGTGGTCAGGGACTTAGGGACACATATAGATAGTAATCTAGCCTTTGACCATCACGTGTCTACTGTGGTGAGGAAATCATTCTATGTTGAGCAACTTATAAACAAAGGTATGGCATCTAAGTCCAATGAAGTCATAGTTCCACTGTATTCAGCATTCATCAGACCTATCATTGAGTACAGTGCCCCCTTTGGTATGTACCTAACCAGGCATATCCAACAATTGGAACATCCACAGAGGTTCCTCACTAAAAGAATACAGGGCATAAGCAAAATGTCCTATGCAGGCCCTATCCCTGTATTCTGTTTCCTACAGGCTTTTGAGGGGACAATCTATGCCTGGCATACAGGGCATTGTCAGACCCCACTTTGATGGACCTTGTGCATATCCACAAAACAAACACCACCAGAACTACCCTTTCTAAATACTTAAATCTTGCCTGTGATATAAATAGGACCTGCTGGAGAGATAGTTATGTATCCCAGAGACTACCTCATCTATGGAACAGGCTCCCCATCCATGTGAAACAGAGTTCCTCCCTAACCCAATTCAAGTGCAACTTGGACAATTGGATGGAAAACCAGAAATTCATCCCTGGTTTGGCACGTATGTCTCTAATGGACACAGGTAACCTGTAACTGGTTTATCTCCCAGGCCCATGCTTACACTTATCAAGGGTATCAGAACTTGTTAGAGATTTGGGATGCATGGCTAGACTTAAAAAGGCCCTTGTGCTTGTTAGCCTAGTAAACACCTATGAACCTATAAGAGATCTAGATTTACCTGGAATATATTGCCTTAGCCTTGATAAGGCTTCAATAGATTATTCCACAAGAGATCTAGATCCAGGGCCTTAGTAATTTGATCTTCTCTTAGTAATGTTCCTCCAGTCTGACTTTGTCCTCCATGAAGCTAGAGTGCTACCTTCTGGGCTCTAGTTTCTACTGTAGTCTTCTGAGATTGCACAGCTCAAGATCATGAAATCACTCATATGACAACGTGGACTCACTGGAGAGGATTTGGTCAAGAACACCAGTGACAGTTTGGTTATAGGGTACTATCAACTCATTAGGCCTATCATGGTTGTAACCCACGGGGGAACCTTGTTCAGTAAAAAATAGTTCCCCCTGTACTCCGCCCTCATTAGGCCAATCATTGAATATAATGCTTCCTTTGGTATGCATCTGTCCTGACACATGCAACAACTGGAACACCCAAAGTGATACCTTACTAAAAGGACACAAGGCCTAAACAACTTGTCCTAAATGGACTGATTCAGAGCCCTGTTACTATACTTGGTATCCTATAGACTGCTAAGAGGTGACCTACAAGGCGTCCTTTGACCCATTACTGATGGCTTCATTGCACATCACCAAGTCAAATGGCATCAGAAATACTTGGTTTAGTGATCAAAACCTCTTCTGCTATATCAACATGACAATTTGGAGGGACACGTATAACTTGCAGAGGATACCACTGCTGTGGAACAGACTCCCCATGCACTTAAAACAAACTTCACCGCTTTCCATATCCAAGCTCAACTTAGATCTATGGATGGGAAACAGAAAGTTTAACCCAGGACTATCCCTGTACTACTACTGAACAGAGGTAGTTCCTAAATGCTTTATCCCATGCACTGATCCCCTCAAATTATCCATGGCTTTGAGTCCATATGCGGGCAAAACTGAAAGATGCCTAAGAAAAAGAATCTATGAACATTTTTACAATATTTCTAGGCAGAACATAAATAATGCTCTGCACCGACAGTCTTTAGAGTGCCCTAACTACAAAAGTTTTCAGTTTGCTATTCTTGAACAGGTGAAAGTGAATCCAAGAGGGGGTGATCTAAGAAATTATTTGGATGTAAGAGAAGCTTCCTGGCAGATGCAGTAAAATGCACTGAGTGCCACAGGTTTGAATAATAAAATTTTTTTGCAACCATTTTTAAACAAGAGAGCATTAATGTCTTTTTAACCTGTCTGGAGTGTTTGTTATTTTATTTATTGCAATTCATTAATGGATTCACACTGATTTTATATTCAGATTTAGAGTTTATATTTATTTTCTGAGTGTTTTATGAAAGGCACATGTCATGCTGGTTATTTTAAGTGTATCCAGAAGGTTTTTGTGTGATTTTTGTTTAAATATGTTAATTGGTTTGGTTATTAGTTAATTAGTTTATTATAAGTATACATTTGAATTTGTGGAATATTTGATTCTGAAGAAGTCCCATGTAGAGGACGAAAGTGCTTGATTATAAACATAATAAAAGAATTTTTTTAATTTTATCACACTTTCTTATTTCATGGTGTCAGACGATACTGGAGTGTGGTTTACTTGTTTTTTTTCAGTATTGTTGATCATTTTGTGGTATGGTATAAGTCTACTTATTCTCATTAGGGATAATATATAATTATCAACCATGGCATGGGTAAGGCCAGTTTATAACAAAATGGGTATAGGTTTCTTCCTACACAAAAAGAGAAATTAGCTAGGCTTAAAATGGCCCACAGGGTCGGCTAGCCTGATATTTACTTATGAACCTATAACAGAATGAGAGCACTACATTTTCTATGTCTTTTGCCCTCCCCCCATGATTACTAATCCTCGGCTACCTTTCATCTAGATGAATGGCCACTTTGTTCCTCCATATTGTGACACTCTCTGCACCTGAAACCATCTAACTGTGGAGGTTTTACTACTCCTACTGACATTTATCTTGAGATGACAGCTTGAAAAGTGAGAGCTTGCTGGTTAAGGTTCTTCACCTATGCAGCATTGGAGTGATTCTGTTATGACCTTAGCTCCCTCCATAGGCTTTATGAAAACACCTCCAAACTCAGACTGCAATACCAGCAAATTAGTGCACTCACACTCCTGTAGACAGAACCAAACCTTGTTACAGTGATATATACTACTACACCACTCTCCAATTACTGCTTGGGATCAGTACAGTTGTAAACTGGGCTGCCTCTGTCCACTCAGGATAAGCAAGCTGACATTTGTCACTCACTCTCATCTCCTCTCATTGAATTCTTCAGCACCCAAGTTACTAGCTGATCTCAGCTTAGCTGGGTCATTGGGACAGCTTTATCCCTGCACTCCAAGGAGCCAGCAGTCAGGTCACTGTTCTTACAGCACATTCAGTTCCTATATTGTGTAGTTCAGGGTCTGGAGATCAAATTGCGGTAGGGGACCTTCACTTAATTGAGGTGGTTATCAGATTAGGACACTGGCTCTGTCTTCTTTTCTATAATGGTGAATTCTCACTGAAAGATCAAGTCTGCTGCATGTCCAATGATAACAGTTATATCCGTAACAAACTGTATGATATAATTATTTTGTTAGAGCAATAGATTCACTGCTGGCCCAGATGCTGAAATTCCTTAACACTATTACTTTGAGATAACCCATCAACAAGCTAAGGTAGAAGGCTACACAGTAATATTTTGATGTCACCATGTGGATGATAAAAAAACAATGTACCCACAGTTCATGTCTGCACTAGAGACACATTTAAAGGAGCTGGCCTGTACAACTGAGACCAAAGTCAAACCATATGTAGATTTAAAACAAATTCCCCAGCCCTACACACACAATAACAGAGAAGCCTAGTTGAATAGCAGTGGCTAGAAGATGGCTTAGGTTGTTAGCTAGCAGGTCTCCATTATGAATGCAAGAGTGACAATGCACAAGTCAGAAACAGTGCCTGAATTGTTACAAACAAAGCTCTCATTTACCAATACCATGACAAGGGCAACAAAGTACAGGTCCTGCATATAAGTCTTAAGTATGAAATGGAGAAATGCGTAATCCCAATCTGCACATGATTTCCACTGATGAAAAATATTAATGACAATTTCAGTTCAAAAGGATCACTACTGCACCACTACATAGCAAAGAGGAAGAAAGCCCTGACAATGACATAAGTGGCCTGAATGCCAGCAAGATATGCAGGGAGAAGATGGGAGTTAGCAACTGCTGCAGGTTCACCCATCCTGGTGGGAGGGAACAAGATGACTCCTGCTTACTATGTGGGTGACTAGTAGGAACGCTATCTATTTACCTTGTGGAGGTCTGAGTCAGCTGAGGCTGTGCTACCATAGGGCATCCAGGCTATGCAGTTAGGGCAGGGGGCAGCATGTAAATGCATGCTTACCCTTGTCAGTCAGTGATTGCAAGCTCAGAAAAAATGTCAAGGGTGCTGCTTCTAAGTGGGGAGGCTAGGCCATCCTTCAAGACCAACAAGCTGGCCTGCTTTGCACTACCCAACTCTCAGCAGGAAATGGGGGATGACTTCCTGGCAAGAATGAATGGGCTGTAGGCACTCATGTACCCAGCAATACCTTGCTCCCATGCTACCTGAAAGAATAGACAAACTGGGTGATGTTAGGAGAGCCAATGGACAATGTCTTGGGGGGGTAACAAAAATAAAAACAAAAAAGCATCATTACTGCACCAAGCAAACATTTTTTATTTTAAGGCATATTTAGTCAGAGCAGAAATCAAATGTCATGGTCTCGCATTTTACTTTTTATTATCAGCTCATCAGCACAAATAGCTAAAACTGACTTTGAGATGGAAAAAAGCTCACTTTTTTGATGAAATACTACTATATGCTGAGACTTGTTCAGGTCTAATGACATACCTGTCTTGGACCATATACAAGATGAATAATCTAACAGTATTAATGATTTGCTACATCGGTCCAGTCCATCTGAGTAACTTACCTTTTTATAAGGTGAATGCATATTGCAATCAATCTACTAATATAGCTACATCATTTGCCACAAATTTAGTTTACATATAGCATTTAAAAAAGATAGCCACACAAAAAATTAAAAAATCAGTCAGAACGGCAGAAAAAGCTTCAACTGGAAACAACTTGAAAAAGACACAGTAATAGCGTATAAGCTTCAACTGTAAACAACTTGAAAAAGTCACAGTAATAGCGTATAATGAATTTAATATCCGCTTTCGTTAATAAAAACTTCATCAGAAAACTGTTTTCTGATGAAGTTTTTATTAACGAAAGCGGATATTAAATTCATTATACGCTATTACTGTGACTTTTTCAAGTTGTTTCCAGTTGAAGCTTATACGCTATTACTGTGTCTTTTTCAAGTTGTTTCCAGTTGAAGCTTTTTCTGCCGTTCTGACTGATTTTTTACATATAGCATTTCACAACCTTTAGCATCTGAACCATTATAGGCTGACATTACTGCTGAATACAGATATGGTGAAGGCAGAAGACCCAGTGATATAGTAGTCTTTTGATGGGTGAGAGTAGCTAACGTATCATTTCTTTTTCTTTCTTTCTTTTTCTTCCATTCTTCCCTTCTTTCTGTCTTTTCATTTATTCACCATGCAGGTCCAAGAACTCCTTTCAGTAGAGGCCTGGGGTTAAAAGCTTCACTGGTACAATTTAATGCAATATGCAGTGTAAATTAATGCAAGTAAATTAAACACCAGTATCATTGTCATACCTCTCAACTGTCCAGATTTATGCAGAATGTCCAGATTTTTGCCTCATATGTTTGGTCTTTTCTCATAAAATGTGTCATTTTCTGGCTAATCACTGAGGACAGAAATCACTAAATAATGGCATACATCTGAGCTTCAGACTCCATATCCTTCAAAAAATGCATGTTATTCTAGCAATAGTCTATAATGTTTAAAATCTGTCCGTCTTTTTGGGCTCCCCCCCCCATCCTTTTTGGCTTTGTCCAGATTTCTTGCTCTAAGAGATTGAGAAGTATGATCATTGTTGACAGTACATTAATAGAAAATAATAGACAGTAGCATATTGAACTAGTTTACATTACATTGCTGCATAATGGATAAAAGTATACATTCACAATGGTACAATCACAATATCATGTTGAAATGGAGTACATTACATACAAGCATCTGTACTGGAACAGATGTAAACACGGATATGCATGAGTAAACATATACACTAACCAGTATGAAACTGGAACTTCGACAAGTTATTCAGGTTGTATTTGGGTAACATACACTTTAGGCAGGAGAACAGCAAGTGGTAAGTTAAAAGCATGGCAATTCTAGTTGTGGGCAACGGGGTCAAGATGTGTTAATCTAACAGTAAAGAGTACAGCTGTAGTTACAAGAGACTTGGACTATATACATTTTATATACATTTAAATCTTAACCGTACCGTTCAGCTGTCCAGATTTATGCAGAATGTCCAGATTTTTGCCTCATATTTTGGTCTGTTCCTCATAAAATTTGTAGTTTTCTGGACAATCACTAGGGATTGCAATCACTAAATAATGACACACATTTGAGTTTCAGGCTTTACATACTTCAGAAAATGCATACTAACACAAAACCTGTTATTCTAGCAACTTTCTAAGTTTGTAAGATCAATATTTAAAATCTGTCCCTATAGGTTTGCCTTTGCCCTCCCCCCATTACTTTAGGCCCTGTCTAGATTTCTTGTACTAAGAGGTTGAGAGATATGGTCTTTGCTCCTTATTTCTAAGGCCTAATATTTGGGGTGCGGGGTGACTAGGAGTCCTTGAGATGGTCTTTTAATTTATCTCTGAAAACTGACAGTTTGTTATTGAAGCTTAGAAACAGAGGTAGTGAGTTCCATAGTTAGGGGATATGAATGGAATAAAGGGCCTCCCTTACTGAGTTATTAGCTTTGTAGGTAGTAAGACTTTGTTTCTTGAGCACAGGCTTTTGGAGGTAAGTAGGTTTGGAGGATACTTTTTAAGCTCAAATATCTGTTATGTTTATGTACAAGATTGAGGGCTACAATTAGTTGTGAATTGCTTAGATGCTGAGGTAGTTCTAGACAGTTAAGCTTTTTGAGGGCAGTGCAGTCATGTGCCCTGTAAGGGAGGTTGCACACAAACTTGTAGCATTGTTGTAGCATGGAAATTTGGTTAGCACAGAGATTAACAAGTATAGGGGAAGCATGTTGGTAGTAGACAGGTAGATGCTGTAGTTTTTCTACTAGGTTCAGTGAGATACTGTTTTATTTGGTATAATGCCCCCCGATTTGATGTGTATTCTTGATTACTTCTTGTATAAGCAGACCAAATTATAGGTTTTAATCTGTAGAACACCCAGCAGCTTCCTATATGTAACCTTTTGAATTTGTGCATTGTTTGAAGAATTAATTTTGAAGTTCATATTGGTGTTCAAGAGAGAATTATGACTGAAGGGAAGCAGTTTCTTTTTTTTAGAATTTAGCTTCAGCGGACAAAAAAGGCTGTTGGGTAACTGTATGAAGTTTAGACAGATTGTCAGGTACATAGATGAGAGTTAAGTCATATATGTACCGAATGAGGGAAGCATGGAGGGGTCCAAAAATAGATGTTTGAGGTACCCCAAATATCAACTGGAAAAAAAAGAAGATTTTACTTGTAGACACTACAAGCTTGGTATCTATTGGTTAGGTAGCCATTACACCACTGGAGGTTGGAGTTCAAAAGATGTAATTTGGAATGTAAGACAGTATCTAAAGCTTTTGTCAGATCTAAGCCATTGTTTCTATTGAGATTTATGATATTGTTATAAAGTCTAAGAGGGCAGTTGTGCTGTGATTTGCTCTAAATCCTTGTTGGGTAGGAGATGGAAACTGTTAAGTGAGAGGTGTTGGAATATTTGCATGTGAACTAATTTTTCTAAAAATTTTGAAAGGAGAGAAAGGATATCAGTAGGCCTGTAATGTCCTCCTCTGTGTAAGGACAGGATGCCAGACTTTTTTCCAGATAACTGGAACATGGTTTTCTTGACTGATTGTCAATTAGTATAGATACAAGGTATGCTACTACATCTGCAGCGATTTTAAGGGACTTGGACCGAAGCTCCAAAGGCAGTGGTGTTTCCATATTCATAAAGGATGGGCAAACCTCCAGACTGGTAGCCCAACATAATGCATCAGAGATACTTCAGGTGCAGCTAACATTGCGTAAGACAGCGATTCAGGTCATAGCCTGCTATAGGTCCCCAACCATGTCCCAAGACTCACACTCCACATTCCTAAGCACCCTTTAGAAATTTTGGGTCCAACCTAGCACTGTCATACTGGGCAACTTCAACTACCCCTCCATTAACTGGGAAAACTACTCATGTACCAATATACTTGCCCAATGTTTCATGGAATTCATTACTTCCAATGCCCTGGAGCAGCTCGTTCTCACCCCCACTAGAGGTAGCAACATCCCTGACCTGGTCATTACTAACATGGGAGACTGTTGCTCTACACCAATAGTCAGCTCCTCCCTGGTTAGATCCAACCACAAACTAATCACCTTGGAAATCCATATCTCCACCTCCCCAAAGGTAACCACCATGAAAAACTTCTCCAAAGCTAACTTTGGGCTCCTAAAAACAGAGGTGGCTAACTTCATGGTGCCCATGCAAATGGAGAATAGTTGCATGACTGCCGAATCATACACCAATGCACTGTATAAACATGTACAAAAATGCATGGATCTCACCATACCCAATAGAACCAAGATGCTCTCCTCCAAAAAAAGGAAGCCAATCTGGTGGTCCCTGACATAAACAAACTCTACAACAGGAGGAAACTGATGCAGAATAATTTGAAGTCCCAAGACTGGAAAAATTCCCTTATCAGCCACCTCAACAAAAAGTTGAGATCCCTCATCAAATCCTCTAAATCTAGCTATGAAAACAGAATTGCAGCAGATAGTAAAGACAACCACAAGGCCTTCTATAGTCATGTAAAGAGTCTCCACAGCAATACCTAGATTTGCTCTGAGCTACTGCACAATGGTACCTCCTATACTGAACCAACAGATATTGCCAATATACTGGCAGACAGATACAATGCCAACTTTACCCCTTCCCCCAAAGGTGCAGAGGACACCCCCCAACTAAATAAACCAACCCAGAGATCACACTACAGTGGGGAAAGGGGGAAATTCATGATGATGGCCTTTTTGATAACATAATATAGACCCCTTTGAGAGTGCTTCTGGATATAATTTTACTTGAATCAGATGCTAGAATCTAGTCTATCATTGATGAGTTATGGTGTGATTTAATATATCTGGTGGAGGTAGTCATAATAATGAGTTATAGGGTATTTATTATACCCGGTAGGGGTAGTGATAAGTTGCACAAATCCATATACTGAGTGTTGAGATTTGTTCATGGTTACTGAGTTCCAGTTTATGCTAAGATCTCCTAAAATAATTGTTTCTTGTTTAATAATGTAACTGCAAAAAACAACACTTTATTGGGGAATGTTACAAACTACTGAGTAGAGTATATCTTTGCCTGCAGGGCTATTATTGCCTGAGGGATGTAAAAAGCAATGAAGCAGAATGCTTTTATGGTTAAGTTTGAAGAAAAAGCTAGTTAGTTCAGCATACTCCCTACTAAAATGTCAGCAATTGGAATCCTGAGTTCCAAAAACCGAAAAAAAAAAGACTGAAAACACGGGAGAGGACAAGAGCAAATTCTAAAAATCGTTCTTTTCCTTAAAACTTCTTTTTGCATGGGGGCAACCCCCTCAGAAACTGCCACACCCCACAAACTTATATATACCAACTCTGAGATCACCATACCTCGAAGAAAAAAGAATATTCAGCGAAATGGCATCTCAGAATTAGTATATGTAAGTCCAAACTTTCAGCCATTCAGTCTCCTTATTTCAGGATTGACTCTAACGGGTCTAGACATTTCAAATGGTTATCAGTTCAGCATTAATAAACAAGAGAATGGTGTGTTGGTAGGGAGTAAGTTGAAGTGTGTTTTGGTAAAAACTGGCTACCTCACCTCCTATTTTATCTTTCTTATTAGTGCATAGGATACTGTATCTTGAAGGAAGCATTTCCTCATCTTTGGTTTCTGGTTTTAGTCAAGCTTCAGTTATGCAGAGGATGTATGTGGAGTGGTCAGAAATCCATGCATATAGATGTGTAAGTTTATTGCGCATACTTTGTAGATTGCCATTAAAACATTTTAGTGGAGCTTTACTTTGTGGTTTGGAATGTGAACAGGATAAGGTATTTCTTGAATCAGGGTTAGGGTTAAGGACTCCACATTGAAGTATGCTGAATGGTAAGATGTGGACAGAAGAAAACATGTGGATATGTTTTGTTGTAGGCAGGGAAATGGGTGTAAACCAGATTAAAAAGATTGTCATACTCTGTCATCAGCATATTTCTCTATGTGTTACATCTTCTTGATGTTCCTCCACTTTTGGAAAAACAACTGCACAAAAGGTAAACCAGAAATGGTGCTTTTGTCATGAAAAGTACAGCTCAGCTTGACATATTACTAAATATCACATGAAAGCCCAAGTGTGCCTAGTTAAGAAGTAATTAATAGGTTCCTATGTGCATTGGGGAGGTGTATTTGACAGGATGCAATCACAGGGGCATGCTAAACAAAAAACAGTCTTCCTGAGTAACATTTAATGCAAGATGAGTTAAAACAAATACATAAAAATATAAAATTACATAATGGTTTTACTATTAGAGAAGACATCACAACTAGAAGTTAATTTCACAATTTAGCAGCTAAAATAATGTTGTATGTAGTAGAATAAGAGGAATGCAAATTCACATAAGCAGTGAATAAAACTGAGGTATTGAAATATTCCATGCTCCGATTGTCAGTCTCAGATTTGGTATGTGATAACAATAGTCTTCAACAGAGATACTGTCTGGAACCCATGATGCAAAAGCATAAAATCATTTCGAGTTAATGCTTTGATGCATATTTAAAATGTAAAACAGTCATACCTAAAGAAAGGCACCTAAAATGTAGAGTTATATATAACTAGACAGATCATAAATGCTAGATGTTTATAATATTTTCATCTGCTTCCTACTGACAGTGAAGATTATGACAAGGTAATGGCTTCATTTGAGGATATTAGTGTGCGAGACAGAGACATGAAAGGCGCTCAGCATTATCTTCAGACTGGAAGGTAATATCAATGAGTTTGTAACAGACCAAAACTTTAAATGAAGTTTTACAAGTCTGCTGATGTTAGGAAACTGCTTCAAGAACATTAAATTAGCAGATGTATTACGGTGAGAACTTAAGTGTTTATTGTGAAAGTATGAATTGACAGTGATACAAGATGTGTTGATCTGTTTGGCTGCAAAAGTAAACAGAATCAATGCAAGTGCAGATATTACAAGCAGTTAAAAGGCTGTGGCAGACGGGCACAGCAGTATTTATAAATTATAAAAATTTACACCATGCACTTTTTATTTCTTTTTTGTAGGTCAGCTCTCTAATTCTGACCTATGTCTTACAGCATGCTAGAGAATTGTGCCTACATTTTATAGTTGTAAGTTAGCTGTTCTCCATTTACTTGATACTTGTTTGTAATTTCTGTATATGCCAAGTGCTGCATTACATTTGAGTTGTATGCTTCTTTATGTGTTCTCTTTTTTAATCTTGTTTGCAGACATTGCTTCTTTTAAGCTTATTAACTTTTCAAGTATTCTGCCTATACATCATACCTGATTAGTAAGGCATGTATTTTGCAGCAATTTAGTTTACTGTTAAAACAACAAAAGGAACTTTAAATTTCAGAAAGTTAAAGCATTTTGCATGCATAGTCTCTTTATTTTGGAGCACAAAATGGTAAGCTGTTCTGATCACTTTGTAACTGCCTGCAGGGAAGTTGTCTGTATAATGCTGTGGTTAGTTAAATTGTAAACAGGTATGATGGATATAGGCTCATTCAAACTAAAAGAGGAGTGTTTTTCTACTGCTGGCTTGAGCTCCCCTTTCTGCCCTACATGATGCTTTGCTGATTTAAGAGGTCCTCATGCATACATTGCCCTGCTGTCATTAGTGTATGTTACTTGTGAGTATCTCCAGTGAAGGTCTAATTCTGCTTTCTTGTCTCTTTCATGCGTAATCTTTTTTTCCTTTACTCATTACAGGAGTGTTGTTATGCTCTAGCAGATTGTTAGCACGAAAATACAAATGCAAGTAAGTGCCTGGTAGAAGGATGACCTACAGCTTTCCATTCTTTGTAACTTTTGTCTGGTCTTTCTTTATAGTATTTTTGGTGTGAAACACAATAGACAATATTACATTTGGTTGACTCGGCCATGATCCAAAATATTCCCTTTGGTTGGACTTTCTGAGTTTATACTCTAATGATGTCTTGTGACAATCTTTCTTAATTTTGTAAATAATGACTAATGATTTTGCTAATCACTATGTGTTCTTAACATTGTGTGTTTGACTGCTTTGTGCTTCTGGCCCTTGCTGGGCAGAATAAAAATGAAAGGAAGTATGTATGATTGTCTGGAATATCTAGCCCTGTATAGGCTGAAGTTGCCCTACAGAGACTAGCTGGTTTCCTGTCCCAGTCAAACTTCCTAATCACATAATTGAACCTCTAATAATTCTCAGATAGGAATGGCTGCAGTTTTACAATGATATAATCGCCTTGACAATATCTCCTTTTACAATGAACCTTTCTTGTTTGGAGGAATTATGTAAAAAAATCATTTAGTCCAGAAGCCATAGAATGAACTGCATACAAAGTTCTGAGTGCAACATATAGCCTTTTTAGGAATATGTATGACAAAATATTTTGTAGAAAACTACTTCATATGGACCACCCTCTAAAGCTCTAAGATTAGTCTTAATGCAGTAAGATCATTTATGTCTGTCCAGGAGTTAACATATACATTCAGAGAAAACCTCAGTAGAAGTACTGCCTCTTCACTGCAAACATCATGGGCACTCGGATGGAAGGTCAACAAAAACATTGGCATAAAGTTTACATTTCAAGGTTTTCTTCAAAGCGCTGTAAGAAAAGACTGCTGTGTGACCGAATCTGATAACTGTTTTTGGTTTGTATACTAGCATCATTTTTATTCTTTAGTCTTTATTTTCTCGTTTTTTTTTTTGCAGTATATTTTTATTTAAAGCTTATTTTCTTTTAGTTTAAAAATTATGTTAGGGTGGAAAATAAACCTAGTATTATTGTGAAGGGTAGTGCAGACTGGAAATTGTTTTATGAAATGTAAAAGAAGAGTAGCAACTCACTTTTGTGGTAAAGTTAGCAAAGCAGATTAGTTCAAAAAAATCTTCATAAAACTGCTACAACAAATTATTTTGTGAGGGAATTTTACTATCTAACTTCACCTCTGCAGTTTCTATTGTATTATAAAGCCCAGCCTTACCAATGGCATGTTCTTTGCAGACGCCATCTAGGTTGGGCATAGTGTCAGATGGGGATGCAAGTCTGGTGAAGGACCTGAGGAGACTGGAAGTTTTGTTTGAAATGTAGCAGCATCACTTTAGGCCTTCCAGGTTAATGATGATAACTAGGGATTGATAGTGTGGGGTACAATATGCATTTGGGAAGTCAACTTCAAAAATCATGAATAAAATGGTTTGAGTTAATATTATGCACGGTATGAATTATTACAGCCAGTAAGAGATGGTGACAGTACAGTCAAACAAGCAACAAAATCATCTAGACAAGTAAACTGCTGTGATTTAGGCATACAGTTATGATTTTGCCCACATATTTAGCCTTCAGACCATTTTTTGTCAGATGCCTTATTAAATAAATAAACTAAGGTTATACAAATATCACTAGATACATAGAGTCTGGTATATGAAGATAATAAGAAAGTGCTCTTCTTGCAGACCCTCTGCTCTAATGTTTAAAGGCCAGTGCTATGAATTTTAATGCTCAAAGGTTGGGTGGCATGTAGAACCTCTCTAATGATGAGTTGTTCGTTGTTTTTTTTTGTTTTTTTTTTACTTACTTAGTGACATAGAACAGACATGGAGATCAGAGTTAATATTTGTACTGACTAAAGGAAATTTGAGACCAGAACATCTGAAAATCCCTCTGCTGTTTTCCTTCTTGTATAGAATGGGACAGGATGATGTGGAAACATATGGCGGAGGGAAAAGCATCTGTGGAAGGTAATGTGGGGAATGTTGACATTGTCAATAAAATTCTTCATCTAAGTAACTAAGTCTGAGAGGTTCACCAGATGCAGTGCTGAAGTGGTTAGGAGAAGTGGAAGAAGGTAATCCTAATGTTTCACTGAACCAGATTGCAGAGAGTGCTAATTAAAAGTTTATCGAAAATGAGGAAAACATACCAATACATCTATTAGCCTTTCCTGGAGTAGCCAAGTGATCAGCACAGGATAGAGATGTACAGGAAGTAGCTGGAAGATCAATAAAGAAACCAGAAATGCTGGCCATTGTGAGGAATTCTCTGTGAGTGTGTTTCCTTGTTACAAACCTTTCTAGCAAACATATGTTCTGGCTAAATGTACTGAAAACATTAGGCATTTTCCCCTTGTAAATTAGGGCACTAACTCATGTTGGAAGTAAACCTTTTTTGACATAATGCTGAAAACAGAGCCACTGTAGTTTGCAAGTCAGTCTAAGTTTCACTATCATTGAGTAGTTTAAATATTGGAGTGTTGGGCAGATAGGTAGTACCAGCAGACAGGTATGTGCACTTTGAATTTAAGTGCAGTAATATGTACTAGAGTTAAGTAAGTGAATAACTTGGAAAATCTTGTTTTCTGCAGTTTCAATAGTAGTTGCATTTGGATTATGTTTTTACTTGGTAAAGAATGCTGGCATAAAAAGTCGACAAGTGTTCCTTCAGTCTGTTAGAATTTGTTGTTATTTGAATTTAACAAATAAACACAATGCTGGGAATGGAAACTAGAAAGGGCAGTATAATATTAATTCTCTTCAGTTATGCAGATGAGATTCTGTTCTGTTTTGGAAATTTTGTATAATTTGTTGAGTATGTTGAGTTTAAAATTGACTAAATGGAAATACTTTTTTGGAAATTAAAAATGCTAAAAACATAGGAACATGCAAGGCAAGTGATCACAAGGACCATAAGATTCCTAGACATTATACCCTTCAGCAAGCAAACTTAAAAAATCTTGCTACCCTTTTTAAGTGCATACTAGTACATACCATTCAGTTAAGAAATCAATAAATTAATTTATAGAAGGAATATAGTATGTCTTTAAAAGAAAACATATATCTAATTAAACCAGTTTTACTAGGAAGTATGATATATCATATAAGCATTTTACCATTTAGAAGTAGAATGGATGAGACTTGTTCATGTTTGAATTCCATATAATAGAGATTCATTGCATTGCTCCTCAGGAGGATCAAATATGGGCAGCCTGTACTTTTTATAGCTAATAAGAAAAAGACCAAGTACATTAAATATGCTTTAAAGGAGTCCATGGGATTTATGCAAATGACTCTTTATATAGTAGACTGGGAGAGATAGCTCTGAAGAAGTATATAACAGCTTGGAAAGGAAATTGAAAAACTGATAGAAATTCAGTATATGGAAATGATTTAGTGCAGATGTAAGTAAACTACTAGGATGTAATGTACTGACTGTAAGTGGAAAATGTGACATTAAGAAAGTTTTATACTTTAATGGAATACAATCTAAAATAAAGGTCCATAACTCTTTTAATAAGTCTGATGGGGTCTTCACATCTACCTAAACTACCACAAATTCCTGTACTTTGTACTTCAAATAAATATCTCATTCAAAGGACAGCAGCTCAGAAATGCAGTACCATCCATTGTGTTGCACTGTAGTGTCTTTATTGGAACACATGTCCAAGAATCTCAGAATCAGAGGCAACTGTGCAATCATAGTCCACAGACAAGATTTTTGGAGTAGTGATCTCCCGTTAGTTGAGTATGGAATTTGCATAGGAGCTAGAAAGCAGGTAATATTGTCACAGTAGACAGCAATGACTCAACCTGCCCCTTTGTGGACTATGTCTGATCTGATAATGCCATATCCAGGTCAGAAAGAAGCCATGTCCAAATACTATATCTCGTTCACTATTTTGATATCAGGCTGATACAGGAAAAATAAGAAAGCAAAATAAACTTGCTTTATATACTTCTGGCCCTCAGATGAATAATTTTTAGACCTGGAATTGTAAACCACTCATGACTGCTAAGGTCAAGGACAATCTTATTTTGTCACCGGTCCTGTTTTACGATGTAGGTCAACTAATGTGAAGATGGAGTTATGATACAGTAAGTAATAACTGGGGGTTAGTGCACTAACTTGTGGTAAGTAATAACTGAGGGTTAGTGCACTAACTTGTGGTAAGTAATAACTGGGGGTTAGTGCACTAACTTCTGGTAAGTAATAACTGGGGGTTAGTGCACTAACTTGAGAGGAACTTCTGACTTTTTGTTGTTGTTGTGTCTTTCGGCTTTTCCCGGTTAGGGCTCGCCACAGCGGAACTCCAGTCCGCTAATGATTGGTAGTAGATTTTTATGTGCCAAGTTGCCAACCCTGATGCACAACCTTCAATGAAAGTACGCCCATTCATGCATGTCTCCACACAGAAGACACTTTAGCTGAGAACTGAACAGGACAACGTCTTACTGTGAGGTGACAACGCTACCGCAGCACCACCACCGCAGTTGGCAGGATGATATTTTAGTATAATATAACACTCAACTTTGTACATATGATTGTGTTTTGTAAATTTTCACTGAATTTATGTTTTAATATTTTTTTAGTATTACTCATGTCTGTTGCTGTGTAGTTAATAAGTTTTGCTTTCAATGAGTTTGAGTAAGCAAACTAAAGCACATTTGCAACTCCAATAATCACAGTAACAATTCCAAATTCTAGAACTCACTTAGGCTTCCTTTACTGTTAGCAGGATGCTCATCTCCTTAGATGAATTAAAAGATCTACTTAGATCTAAAAACAGAACATTTTGTGGATTCTCAACATTTTCTATCAACATGCATTCTTCAAGATGGAGGCCATCACATATTCACAGTAACAGCTACTCATCAATCCATGCTAGTACACACAGATGTATCCTTTGAAATTCACATTAGACTTCAACTTCTTAAACAGCTAAGGGGGTAATGAAGCAATTGATCTATAATTTCCACTTATTGATCTAGACCCCTTCTTTTATACTAGAACTAATATAACAAATTTCCATTCACACAAAAATTAAAATTGAAATATTTCTTTAGCTATACTAAATCACCACACAAGATATGGCAAGTGGACCAGCCCAGTTAGTTCTGTTCCAACTGACTGACTGATAAATAAATAAAGTACTCAAAGTGTTCTATTTAGGGTAGGTCAGGCTAACAACAACCCTGTGTAAAAGGCTTAAGTCAACATCATCCTAACAGAAATGCAGACATTTAGTAGCTTCAATAGATTAACAAGCCTTACTAGATTTTATGGTTTGTAAAGGTTAGAAAGCTCTGTCAATGTGAAAAAATATGTGTTTTATTTTTTTACTTTAAACCAATATTGATTCTAAGATGCATCACAACTTGGCAGAGCAAAATATTCATTATTGTAGTTGAAACGCTCTGCCAGATGTGTGATAATGTGGAAAATGTTTAGTCTTAGTACTCTAATAAATAACTTTTATATTTTATCTTGAGCAGTAATTTAATGAGACATAGTGGAATCTTTCCAAGTATATGGAGTGTGCTAATTACACTATGTGGAAAAAACACAACTTGTTATGCATCTTTCATAGCTGTCATGCTTTATTCTCATGCTAGAGAATGCACAGTATCCACAAAGGGACAATACCAGTTAACAATAACAGCCTTAAAGCTGTGAAACATTTTGTGATGACATGTAAAAATGGCACACTGAAATGTTTAACAGGTTTTAAAACTATCAGTCAAAGGTACACTTAGCTTTTAGCCACTGTCTGTTTTCAAAGTTGTATAGTGTTTTGTGTTGTAACATTTTTTTTGTTTATAACTAGTCATTTTGTGGAGCAGCTAAAGCTTCATGCTTTACAAGGAGTTACGATTGTGTCTCACAAATCATAGCTAATTAGTCATTTGTTCTTAACATGGATGTCATAATTCACTTTTCAGTCTTTGCTTCACTTTCATTGTGAATTTCTTGATATTCATGTCTCAAGCACATAACATAACATAAAGGCTTATGGTCAAGTCTGCAATAATAACCAACTTGTATTCAGGAAATGGACCTAGCAATTTACTTTGACAGTGTATCCAAGATCAAAGATTAAGTAACAATTTAGATCTTAAGGTCTTAGCACTTCTATGTAATTTAGATACCACTGATAACTATTTCAAAAGAGTTATCAGGTAGTATCAAAACTACAAAATAATTTCCCAGTGATAATGAAACTACTCAATGTCTTCCTTTCAAAATGCACTCCTTGAGCAATTATTATTCAAATGATCATGCTCCTGTCTATAAGAAAGCACATAAGCTGCTCTCCAAACTATACTTTTCTCTAAAACTCCCTCTATTTTAGCTCATCCAGGCCATAATATGTGCTTTAATATATCCGCTTATTCTTTTCAACTTACTCCATATGTCCAGGATTAAATTCACTTGATTATACAAATGATTGTACCTGGTCCTGTCCTTATAATATTTTTGAAATACATGCTGTTCCTTAATTTATGTCAATTTGTCTAGTTTTACTCAGTGTTTTGCTAATAATATACTTGTCTAATCAGTGCATATTTACAGTAAATGTTCTTACTTTGCCACTGTTTTTATAACTGTAACAACATTTCTGTTTATTCTGTTGTTGTATCTTTCGGCTTTTCCTGGTTAGGGGTCGCCACAGCGGAACTCCGGTCTGCTAATGACTGGCAGTAGATTTTTACGTACCGAGTTGCCAGCCCTGATGCACAACCTTCAACAAAGGTACTCCCATTCACACATGTCTCCACACAGAAGATGCATTAGCTGAGAATCGAACAGGACAAAGTCTTACTGTGAGGCGACAACACTACCGCAGCACTAATGTCTGAAATTACATTTATTTGCAATGTTTTACATGTGCTTTTCTTCCTGGGGCCTCTATTAGAAAAGAACATTTCCCAGCTGGAATTTTCAGGTTATCAAATGGAGGTAGATAAAATTAATAAGTGTTCTGTGGGAAATTATTGTCTACATAAACTGGAATATTTAGTCTCACTTTAGAATTTATATATGTGTAGAAAGATGAAATCATGTTATCCATTCTTTCTTTTCATATAAAGGCAATTTTAATATGAATCATCTGCATATGGGAAAACAGGAGTCATTCACAACCATTCTCAAGCTCCTTCAGTTTAATTAAAATATTTTGTCATTATATCTTAACTTAGATTGACAGCCAAGCTCCCGCTTTTACCATGATGAGAAATTGTAAAAATGCTTAATGCTCTAGCCAGAACCAAAATTATTTTTGGGTGGGGGTATTTTTAAAATACTGGTACTTTCTCAAGTCCACATCTACCTACTATCCCCACAGCAGTGTGGTAATGTATGAGCACCGAACCTTAGTTATGCTTACTGTTTTTATATTGTGTTAAACATTTGCTTTGCTTGAACTATTCTATGCAATCTATTACTCCATTCTCTAACCTGTAGATATATCTGAATTGAATGGAATAACATTAGTATGCTTGGCTTGGAAATACCACAGTCACTGGATGTGTACACTTTATTCATTCAGAAAATCCTTCATTTTTAATGAATGTATAGCCTGTACCTTCATAATATAGTATCCCATCCTATGTAACTGTACAGTTTCCCCGTACATTACCACTCCATGCTTTCTTTGCTATTTTTGAGAACTGTAAGTGCTCTTCCTATTGCTTGCACCCCTCCCCCACCTCCTTGTAGTTTAGTACCTTAGATCGTTCTCTGCCCTTCTTCCCCTGCTTTTTTTACCTGTAGCTCCACATTTTTTTCCCTGTATATATCCTTATTAAATTAGCTTAAAACAGATGCTACTCCTGTTCCTGCATTTATAACTAAATACTTCCTGCTGGTCTACTCTTCTCAATTTTCCTTGTAACATTACTTGATTGTTTTTCTTTTTTTTTTCACATGATACCTGACTGTGTCCAACTCTCTCCATTCACCCTCGATCCACTTGGGACTCACTTCTCTCCCCTAGCCTACCCTATTCCCATTCACCCTCATTTCAATTACATTTAAACTTATCTTAACTCCTCCCCTCCTCAATGTCACTCAATCACTCACTACCACTTATCTTTTAGCAGATCACACCTCAACCATCTCTTACCTACTCACCCTATAAACCTGTCCTCTGAAACCATATCCATATTTCCTCTCCTCACATCCCCCATGCAACCTCTGTCATACTGTATACCCCATACTCCTCCATCACCTTAATTAATTCAATTCACTATTATGTTCTACCCTAAGCCTGTCTTACTCCACCTCATTGCCCTTACACTATCTGTTTTCTTACATTTATCACATCATTCAAACCCCAAACCTTTTTCATGATAGAAAAATCTAGCACAACCAATACTTTATTAGAAGAGCCAACTGATAAAGTGTCTAACATATCATCCAGGCTCTGTGAATCTAGTATACTTTTACCTGAATACAAAATCCAACAAACCTCCCTTAATTCTAAATTATCACTCTTTTCAAAACTAAAACAATAGCTAAAATCTGCCACTCCACAACCACCATTTTACACCCTACTCCAATGTAACCCACGTGGGTATATCCATCCTAACCCAGGTCCCACTTCTAATCCCACATCTTTTAAAACTTCTTTCCCTAAAAATGTATTTCTAATAATTCTTAGTCTATGTAGTATTTGCAACAAAACTACAGTGTTCCATGCATGGCTATCTCAATACTCCCCACACATACTTATAGTCACTGAAACAAGGCTTAAGCCACACATTAAAGATACAGAACTGCTCCCACCAGGTTATAACATAATTAGAGCAGACCTTACTCATAAAAAAGGGGTAGAGGTGGCCTTAATCTGTCCCAGCTCACTTACTATACTACCATACCCCAAGCCCACTCCCTCTTTCTGTACTGCTGAAATTCTCTTAGTCTCCTTAAAAGTCAATAATGCAAAACAACTATCCATAGCAGTCCTGTATATTCTACCCGGCAACAAAATTCCAATATCATAAGACTTCCTATCCTGGCTCTCACAGTATATATCCAATGAAACTATCATAATGGGAAATATTAATATTAATTGGCAAAACTTAAACTCAGATTACCCAGCACATAGTACAAATTTTATGGATTCACCAAACTCATTTCCACACCAACTAGAATTCAGAAAAATAACCCAGGATCTACTCTGGACTGGATTCTGGTTTCAGATCCTCACAAATACTCTGACTCCAGAACCCTTCCAGATATTTTAAGTGACCACCTTACCACCTTTACTTACAGAACTATGACCCATATACCCAAAAAATGCACCTATAAAACCTCCTGAAATTTATCTAACTTCAACCAACACCTCCTTGTTTCAATTCTACAATTGTTAAACTGGTCCATACAAAAAATATTTCTGGATATCCTAAACAACCTAGCCCCACCACATACTAAAAGAATAAAAAGCAATCATGTACCCTGGCTATCTACATCAACCAAAAGCTTCCTAGTAACAAGGGGTAAAGCCTGGCATGAATGGCAAAGGAACAAAAAAGACATAAACCTCCAAAAATATAGATAGCTTCTCAACCAAGCAAAGAAAATAATAATCAATGATAAGAAATAGTATTTCTCAAACAACTAACCTCCCATAAAAACAACCCTATCAATTCTTGCACACCTTCTCTTTAATCCTCACCATGGGATCCAAAGACAACCCATCTCCAACAGCCAATAAATTACCATCCCAAATAGCATACACATTTAATAGCCATTTTATAGACAGCATACTCAAATTAGTCAATTGCCTATTCACAATCTCAGTCCTTCTCAAACAACTTCTGAACACCCTCTAGACATGTCTAGAACTGACCAAAATCATCTCCTCTCTCTACAACCTATACCCACTCACCACATATACCAAATACTCCTTAAGCTAAAACCCTGTTCTCCTTCTGCTGACAACCTCCCCTCCAAATATTTGAAACTTGCCACAAATGCTATTGCATATTCTGCCAGCATCCTTATCATCCGGTCCATCATGGAATCATACATCCTCAACCTCTGGAAAACATCCATAATAACCTCCTTACACAAAGGAGGAAAATGTAATCACTTAACTAACTACAGTCCCATCGCTGTCCTGTCTCCCCTTTCAAAACTGTTAGAAAAATGTATACACAAACAACTACTTGACCACATTCTTCAAAATAATTTACTTACCACCACTCAACATGGCTTCAGACCATCATACAGTACAACAGATACAGTCAGCAAAGCTAGAAACTCTGAACTATTAACTTCAGTAATGCTGCTTGACCTGTCTAAGGCTTTTAATACAGTTTCACACCAAAAGCTATTGACAAAAACTCTCATCCATGGTCCTTTCCCTCTCCACTCAACAATGGTTCTGTAACAATTTAACAGAAAGACAACCATGTATAAAATGCAGAGCTATCTCTCCCATTACCTACAAAACAACACAGGAGTTTCTCATGGCTCCAATCTTGGACCTCTCCTCTTCAACATCTTTATAAATATCCTTCACACTGCTTCCCACCAAAGCTCCTTAATTCAATACACCAATGATTCTACCATCATCACCTTCTCCAATAATATAACTCACCTTCAGTAAATAACTCAAACTGCCTTCTCCTCTTGAAACCTGGCTAAAGAATGGACAACCTTTCCTGAACCCCAATAAAACCAAACTCCTCCTTTTTACACCCAATATATTATCAACTGACTTCAAGATCTTCTCACTAAATAATACTCGAATTAAAGTGGTCTCCAAAGCCAAACTATTAGGAGTAGCAATAGACAATAAACTTTCCTTTTATTTACACATAGAAAATGCAATCAAAAAAACGGTTTACTATTAAAAGGTCGAACGGCACTCTTTCGACTGTCGTATAGTCGACAACGGAAGGTCGAAACTGATAATCGCGAACTCAAAAACACAATCTAGGAATGGGTTTCAACATGGGTCGAGGTAGGGGAGATGTTTGTAGTTCAGAATAATACGAACACCTACCTCAACCCATGTTAACACCGTTCCTAGATTGATTTTTTGACTTCGACATTCGACATTTACGACCTTCCGTTGTCGACTATAGTACAGTCGGAGTGCCGTTCGACCTTGTAATAGTAAACCAAAAAAACACATAGCAAATTGGGGATGTTCTATCACCAGAAAAGCTTTATGGATATTACCACCAAAACTACACTGGGCACTACCTACCTGCACCCCTCTCTACTTTATGGTGCTCCCATTCTGACCAATATTCAGAGTACCCTAAAAATAAACTTGAATTATGCTATAATAAAATAGCTAAATATGCTATAAGTGCACCTCATTACAAGCACCACTGCACTGCCCTCAGAGCTCTTAACTGGCTCAAATTCCCACATATCCTAAACTACCTGGAGCTAGCTATGGTCCACAAAGTTATATATCAGCTTGATAACTGTCCTGCTCTAAACTCAATCCTCCAAACCTATATACCTATTAGAGCTCCCTGAGCTGAAGATAAGCAACTTGTAATCCTATACAGTCCAAACAAAAAAGCCGGATATCATACACTGTCGCAAAACTCCGGAATGCCTTACCAGTAAACATCAGAGCAATTTTAAACCTCAAGAGATTTAAACTCACTCTATAGAATTTCCTTCAAAAAACAAGTATCTGCCCCTGTTCCAAAATTATTTAACTACTCCCCTCATTTCCCCCACCTTTATATTTCCCTTACACTATTTACTCTTACTCTGTCACAAAACTCTGAAATGCCTTACCAGTAACTTCAGAGCAATTTCAAACCTCGACAATTTTAAACTTACTCTAAAGATATTCCATCAAAAAAAAAAAAAAAACAAGTATCTGTCCCTGTTCCAAATCTAACCCCCTCACTTCCCCATACCTCTATATTTCCCTTTCTCCGTTTCTTGTCCACACCCCTTATCCCTTCTCTTCTACCTCACTACGTTATCTACCTTCCATCCTCTCACTTTCTTTCTCACTCCCCTCCTACCTCTTCAGTACGTTAATTTATCTCCAAATGAAAAGAAAATCCATTTGTTGATTAAATATTTAATTTCTTCTATAATTCTTCTAATAAAAACAACACACCTGGCAAAAACTCATGGGGTGATGTTCTTGTTCCACTGTGCTAAACCTTAACTAGTGTAGGGAAAAAAAAATTACAGATCACATCATTCACAACATTTACCAGGTGAACACAGTGAAAACACACAGAATGTGTGACATACACACATCATTCGCATGTGCACTTGAGGACTCTCTATCTGTAATTCAGATCTACCAATACATATAATTATTTGTATGTTCATCATCCTCATTTTGTATGGAAGTGAGTTCATGGCTCAACTATGCTGCCATAAATCAAATAGAGGAATACAAGAATATGCATGCTGGAACAATATGCAGTGAGTGTCAAAATACTTATCCCTGTACTGAACATGGATACATACATTTCCGTCCTAGAACCCCAACTTCAATTCCACCACCAGGGATTCACTGCTTCCCTGTTGCTATATGAAGTGATGCCAAAAACATTATGATGTTATCAGGGGGGCAGTGATGGTCCACCATGGGTAGCATCCCTTAACCTCTCATAACATGTCACTCTGTTGGCTGCGTGAAGACTCATGTCCAAGCAGTGACATCTAAAGGCCACATGGGATCAATTGTGGCTTCCAACTGCATTGATCATGTTGGTAAGGTCCTTCCATATTTCACTTCTCCAAATAGTATCCCCTGAATGGCCTAAGATTACATGATAATAATCATGGATGAGCACATTTATGCTTCTGATTCTGTGAACAGCATATGTCAAAATAAACCCTGTGCATTCCTGTGCAATGCAAAGATTGGTATAGTGCTGTGATAAATGCTAACATGATCATACCTTTCAACCGTACCGAATTTCTCAGTTGTTACCGGTTTTGAGGTCCCAAATAATGGCGTGCCACGGTTCTCGAGTGTACCCTTAATTTACGATTTTCCTGGCTATTTTTTTTAAACGTTGGCCTTTTGACCTGATGTCATCACGTGTGCGATGTCATCAGCTCCATAAACAGCTTGCCAGCCTGTCAGAATTGGGCTCGGGGGTAACGTGTGAGCATTTCCAGCTACTCCAGGCAAGGACGTTGTCATGAGCTGCAAGGGAATGGTTCTGCTCTGCTGCAATGGGTTTCTGCTTGGTTTGTTGTTTATTTTTGTTTTATATTGAGAGCTGACTCAGCTGAGGGAATTTGATGTTTTCTTCCATGAGCTGCAAGGGAATGGTTTGTTGTTTATTTTTTGTTATATTGAGTCAGGGTTGCTCCAGGTAAGGATGTTTTCATGAGCTGCAAGGGAATGGTTCTGCTGCAATGGGTCTCTGCTTGGTTCGTTGTTTCTTTTTTGTTATATTGAGAGCTGAGGCAACTTACAGTGTGTGTGTTTCCAGGGAACGTTACCATTATAGGGAAGCTGTTTGGGTGTGTAAAGGGTCTCCAGAAGCATTGATGCTTAGTTCATTGTTTATTATTTTATATTCAGAAGCTGCTTGGTTCATTTATTATTATTTTACATTGATATTCACATTGCTGCTTGATTTGTTAGGTGGATATTTGAGGGAATTTGGTTTAAGTTACGCTATGGTCCATTCAACATTACAGTGTGTCTCCAGGAACATTACAGGGAAGCATGCTAGGGGTGTGTGTGTGTGTGCGTGTGTGTGTGTGTGTGTGTGTGTGTGTGTGTGTGTGTGTGTGTGTGTGTGTGTGTGTGCGCGTGTGTGTGTGTACGTGTGTCTGTGTGTCTGTGTCTGTATGTACACATAGTGATTGTGGTTAATGTTTTATGTCTTTCAAACTACCAAATGAGCTTGTGATAAGAGCAATGGCATGAGGCTCATAAGGAGGCCCCAGACCTTACAAAAACCTCTTCATAGCAGTAGGCTTACATCTAAGTCCAACTCTACAAGTTTTAGGTAGCAAGAGCCTGAATTCGCTGCCCACCACCACTTGTGAAAACTGTCCAGATTTTTGCCTCATATTTTTGTTCTGTTCCTCATAACATCTGTGGTTTTCTGGATTTTTGTGGCAAATCACTGAAGGATTGAATTCACTAAATAATGACAGGCATTTGAATTTCAGACTTCATATTCTCCAGTAAATACATGATAACACAAAACCTTTTATTCTAGCAATGTTCTAAGTTTATAAGATCAGTATTTGAAATGTGTCCCTATTTTGGGGCTGTATTCCCCCAGTATTGGCTTTGTCCAAGTTTTTTGTGCTAAGAGGTTGAAAGCTATGGTGAGAACTGAATTCACTGAATATGTTTGGGGGCTGTATTCCCTCATTATTAGCTTTGTCCATGTGTTTTATGCTAAGAGGTTGAGAGCTATGGTGAGAACGGAATTCACTGAATATGTTTGGGGGCTGTTTCCCATTATTGGCTTTTTCCGGGTGTTTTGTGCTAAGAGGTTGAGAGCTATGGTGAGAACTGAATTCACTAAATGATAGCCATTTAAGTTTTAGTCTTTCGATTTTTAAGAAAACAGCTGATTTGACATAGTGGTATGTTGCTCTGACTGTAGTACACAGGGTCCTGGGGCCAAGAGTTGGCAGTGAAATGCATGGTGGTAACACAACATTTTATTCTAGCAACTTTCCAGGATTATACAAGCAATGTTTAAAATGTGTCCCTGTTTTTTGGGCTTTTGTCTCCTCCCCCACCAATAAATTTTGGCTTTTTCCAGATTTCTTGTGCTGCAAAGTTGAGAGATACAGTTGAGTGTCGAGTGGATTTTACAAGGAGCTGAGAGCTTCAGGGGAAGAGAGTTTAGAGCTGCTTAGGCTGAGTTTGCTTCCATTGTTAATAACATAACAGGTTCAATACTTGCTTTTAATGCAGAAGGCTGTGTGTTCTACTCCCACAGTATGTAGCTGCATTGCTGATCCTGTACTGTATTGTACATTTTGTTTTTCACAGCAATAACTAGTAACTATGAACCTGTTATCAGTTTGCCATCCATTCCCTATTGCAATATTACTAGCTTATCTTTTTTAATGTAACATAGGCAATTTATTCCTCAAGGGCAACAGGCACTTTATTTGTAGATGAAACAATGAAATATAAAGTTGTTTGCTAGCAGTAACATCTTCATTAGTTACAGATTTCTTAAGTGTGGAATTATTTAGATGACTTTTACTTATGCAGAAATTATGCATATTTACTGGTACTGGTGAATTGTAGAAGTTTGAGAAGTCTTTTATGATGGAAATGTTCTGAACTGGACAGTTTTGTCATTATTGGTACATGCAGTTTGTTTCATTGTTTACTGGAAAAATGTTCAAAACAATACATTTAAAATGCCCTCTAACAACTGTACTGTATTATACAAGGAATATAATTTAATACAAGCAGGAAGGTGTATCAAAGAACACATATATTTTGTGTGCAAGGGGCCTGTGATTTGAAAACAGCCCAAAGTTCATCTTTATCTTCCACTGGACAGATGCATTTTCATTGAATGTGGGTTTCAATGCTGTTTCAATGAATGTGAGTTTCAAGGGCAGAGAAATTATAATGCTGTCTATTTTCATTGTGAGACTGCATTGCTTTGTTTAGCAGATGTCTATTAGTGTTTGTGCTGTAAAATGTAAAATAAAACTTTTAAATGAAATCCAAATCATTGTAGAAGTAAAGGAGCATGCACAATAGAGTGTTTATGGTAAATGGGGTGAAATAGCCAAGTAATAGGACATTGGAATGGCTGCAGGGGGGAAGACTGTATATGGAGAGACCCCATTCAACCATGATTTTGTGAGGTGGGAAGGGCGGCAAACTCAAAGGCAGCCTCGGGCGGCACAAACTCTAGCTATGCCACTGATCAGTAGGCAACAAAGAATGACTTTTGGAGGTCCTAGCAAACTATAATATTCTTTTGCTAAGATTAGAATATTGCCTACCATTAAATGCCCTAATTTTACCATAGAACCAACATATTGCAAGTCACTGAAAACAAAATTCTAAGGTTCGTCATCTTCTACCTTCCCAGTGAACATCATTGCTACATATTTAAAATAAAATGGTTACCATTTACTACATGGTCTGGGTCTCTGGGGCCATATTTTTCTTGTCTGGCCTTCAGTTTGTATTTGAAAGTTGATGTCCCACAATTCCATTAGAGTGGGCGGTGTTACATAATTATGTATGCAAATTTTATGTTAATAAGCGCACAGATTTGTATCTATTTTCATGGGCCTTTGTCCAGAGATATGTAAAAAGTATCAGCAATACCTTTATACATCTGCAAAAATAACATAACTTGTAATATCTGTACAGTTTGTGATCTGGATTAGAACCCAGACTATACATATATGTTGAAGGGAGGTCTGAAGACAACAGCAACAGGCACTAGAGTCTGCTTGCATTTCACATTAAAATACATCAATTAACAATTAAACAACTTACAGAATGCATCAGAAAAACTCAGCATCCTTAAGCAGTACAGATACTTAGTAAATTGAGACAGTAGTGATAACACCTTTTTAATAGGCATCATTGAAGAAATATCTGTAACAGCAATAGGACATGTGTTATGATATGGGACAGTGCCAGCATAGCCTGCTGGAGGTCTGTAAATAATGATATGTCCTTTGAATAACAAACTGATTAATTTGTTATCAAAAACACAACACTGTTTCATGGCAGTAGAGAATTGGTTAATGGGACGTCAACTTATTCTCAATCCAAACAAAACCAAACTGCTAATCTTCTACCCCACTCATAAGATCACACCCTTTTCTATTCAATCCAAAAATGGGACAACTATCGTCCCAGACTCCTACACTAAACTACTGGGAGTTACCATTGACAACAAACTTAGATACGATATCCATATCAATCAGACTATTAAAACCGTTAATAAAAACTAGGGTCGCTCTATGGAATAAAATCCTTTCTTACTCCAATATCAAAAATGGCCATTGCCCGCTCCCATCTCCTCTCTACCCTCCTATATGCCTCCCCTATTCTTACAAATCTTAACGCAACTGAAGTAAACAAACTAACATGTTCTTATAATCATATAGCCAGATTTGCAACCGGTATGCCCTACAGAACCCATCATTGTAGTAACCTACAAAGCCTGGATTGGATTGAATTCCCTAACCTTCTCCAGCAGAACCAACTCATAATAGCATTTAAAATTCTTAACCAATCTGACAAAACCCCTGCACTGATAAACTTAATCCAACCTTACAACAATCTCAACAGTTTACGCTCCTCAAACAAGCTACTAGCTCAAACAGTGAAATCGAACAATGCAGGAGGTGATGCTCTCTTTGAAAATGCAATCAGAAAAATATGGAACTCCCTTCCACCCAGCCTCACCACCATTCCCTCCATTAAACTTTTCAAAAATGGGTTAAACCACCATTTCAAAACACATTGGCTTTGCCAATGCAGAAGTCCAGACCGACTCCATCTAAACCAGCATTTTTCTTCGTCCTTACTATGTCTAACCTATTTAACCTCTACCTCCCTCGTATCAGTTTCCCCTTTCTCCCCCTCCCATGTAAATCTCTAGATCCTACCTCCTTCACTAATTACCCTTTAAAAACTATCAAATGGGTCAATCTAAAAAAATGATATAAGAATGCTATACCATGTGTATGTAACATTTTTTTAATATATTTTTTTATATATCTTGGAGTAATTGTACTGTAATACATGACAATGTCTCCTTTTTGTGTAAACATCCTAAGGAGAACTAACTGTATTCTGTTCAACATCTTTTTTTCCTATTTGTTAATGTTGGAGCTTTTCTCCCCGGGCATCCGCTGAAAATGGACATGTATCCAGTCGGACCTTCCCGGTCAACAAATGTAAAATAAAATAAATAAAATAAATAAATATTCACATTGCTGCTTGATTTGTTAGGTGGATATTTGGGGGAATTTGGTTTAAGTTACGCTATGGTCCATTCAACTTTACAGTGTGTCTCCAGGAACATTACAGGGAAGCATGCTAGGGGTGTGTGTGTGTGTGCGTGTGTGTGCGTGTGTGTGTGTGTGTGTGTGTGTGTGTGTGTGTGTGTGTGTGTGTGTGTGTGTGCGTGTGTGCGTGTGTGTGTGTGTGTGTGTGTGTGCGTGTGTGTGTGTGCGTGTGTACGTGTGTCTGTGTGTCTGTGTCTGTATGTACACATAGTGATTGTGGTTAATGTTTTATGTCTTTCAAACTACCAAATGAGCTTGTGATAAGAGCAATGGTATGAGGCTCATAAGGAGGCCCTAGACCTTACAAAAACCTCTTCATAGCAGTAGGCTTACATCTAAGTCCAACTCTACAAGTTTCAGGTAGCAAGAGCCTGAATTCGCTGCCCACCACCACTTGTGAAAACTGTCCAGATTTTTGCCTCATATTTTTGTTCTGTTCCTCATAACATCTGTGGTTTTTTGGATTTTTGTGGCAAATCACTGAAGGATTGAATTCACTAAATAATGACAGGCATTTGAATTTCAGACTTCATATTCTTCAGTAAATACATGATAACACAAAACCTTTTATTCTAGCAATGTTCTAAGTTTATAAGATCAGTATTTGAAATGTGTCCCTATTTTGGGGCTGTATTCCCCCAGTATTGGCTTTGTCCAGGTTTTTTGTGCTAAGAGGTTGAAAGCTATGGTGAGAACTGAATTCACTGAATATGTTTGGGGGCTGTATTCCCTCATTATTAGCTTTGTCCATGTGTTTTGTGCTAAGAGGTTGAGAGCTATGGTGAGAACTGAATTCACTGAATATGTTTGGGGGCTGTTTCCCATTATTGGCTTTTTCCGGGTGTTTTGTGCTAAGAGGTTGAGAGCTATGGTGAGAACTGAATTCACTAAATGATAGCCATTTAAGTTTCAGTCTTTCGATTTTTCAGGAAACAGCTGATTTGACATAGTTGTATGTTGCTCTGACTGTAGTACACAGGGTCCTGGGGCCAAGAGTTGGCAGTGAAATGCATGGTGGTAACACAACATTTTATTCTAGCAACTTTTCAGGATTATACAAGCAATGTTTAAAATGTGTCTCTGTTTTTTGGGCTTTTGTCTCCTCTCCCACCAATAAATTTTGGCTTTTTCCAGATTTCTTGTGCTGCAAAGTTGAGAGATACAGTTGAGTGTCGAGTGGATTTTACAAGGAGCTGAGAGCTTCAGGGGAAGAGAGTTTAGAGCTGCTTAGGCTGAGTCTGCTTCCATTGTTAATAGCATAACAGGTTCAATACTTGCTTTTAATGCAGAAGGCTGTGGGTTCTACTCCCACAGTATGTAGCTGCATTGCTGATACTGTACTGTATTGTACATTTTGCTTTTCACAGCAATAACTAGTAACTATGAACCTGTTATCAGTTTGCCATCCATTCCCTATTGCAATATTACTAGCTTATCTTTTTTAATGTAACATAGGCAATTTATTCCTCAAGGGCAACAGGCACTTTATTTGTAGATGAAACAATGAAATATAAAGTTGTTTGCTAGCAGTAACATCTTCATTAGTTACAGATCTCTTAAGTGTGGAATTATTTAGATGACTTTTACTTATGCAGAGATTATGCATATTTACTGGTACTGGTGAATTGTAGAAGTTTGAGAAGTCTTTTATGATGGAAATGTTCTGAACTGGACAGTTTTGTCATTATTGGTACATGCAGTTTGTTTCATTGTTTACTGAAAAAATGTTCAAAACAATACATTTAAAATGCCCTCTAACAACTGTACTGTATTATACAAGGAATATAATTTAATACAAGCAGGAAGGTGTATCAAAGAACATGTATATTTTGTGTGCAAGGGGCCTGTGATTTGAAAACAGCCCAAAGTTAATCTTTATCTTCCACTGGACAGATGCATTTTCATTGAATGTGGGTTTCAATGCTGTTTCAATGAATGTGAGTTTCAAGGGCAGAGAAATTATAATGCTGTCTATTTTCATTGTGAGACTGCATTGCTTTGTTTAGCAGATGTCTATTAGTGTTTGTGCTGTAAAATGTAAAATAAAACTTTTAAATGAAATCCAAATCATTGTAGAAGTAAAGGAGCATGCACATTAGAGTGTCTATGGTAAATGGGGTGAAATAGCCAAGTAATAGGACATTGGAATGGCTGCAGGGGGGAAGACTGTATATGGAGAGACTCCATTCAACCATGATTTTGTGAGGTGGGAAGGGCGGCAAACTCAAAGGTAGCCTCAGGCAGCACAAACTCTAGCTATGCCACTGATCAGTAGGTAACAAAGAAAGACTTTTGGAGGTCCTAGCAAACTATAATATTCTTTTGCTAAGATTAGAATATTGCCTACCATTAAATGCCCTAATTTTACCATAGAACCAACATATTGCAAGTCACTGAAAACAAAATTCTAAGGTTCGTCATCTTCTACCTTCCCAGTGAACATCATTGCTACATATTTAAAATAAAATGGTTACCATTTACTACAGGGTCTGGGTCTCTGGGGCCATATTTTTCTTGTCTGGCCTTCAGTTTGTATTTGAAAGTTGATGTCCCACAATTCCATTAGAGTGGGCGGTGTTACATAATTATGTATGCAAATGTTATGTTAATAAGCGTACAGATTTGTACCTATTTTCATGGGCCTTTGTCCAGAGATATGTAAAAAGTATCAGCAATACCTTTATACATCTGCAAAAATAACATAACTTGTAATATCTGTACAGTTTGTGATCTGGATTAGAACCCAGACTATACATATATGTTGAAAGGAGGTCTGAAGACAACAGCAACAGGCACTAGAGTCTGCTTGCATTTCACATTAAAATACATCAATTAACAATTAAACAACTTACAGAATGCATCAGAAAAACTCAGCATCCTTAAGCAGTACAGATACTTAGTAAATTGAGACAGTAGTGATAACACATTTTTAATAGGCATCATTGAAGAAATATCTGTAACAGTAATAGGACATGTGTTATGATATGGGACAGTGCCAGCATAGCCTACTGGAGGTCTGTAAATAATGATATGTCCTTTCAATAACAAACTGATTTATACAAGATGCTTGTGATACAAATGTATTATAACTGTATGGCATTTGAATATCAAACTGATTTCACAAATGGTTATGTTACAACTGTATTAGAATTGCATGACATTTGAATATCAAACTGATTTGTAAAGATGCGTATGTTACAAATGTATGAGAAATGCATGGCATTTGAAAATCAAAATGTGTTTGTAAAGTTGCTACTGTTAAAAAATGCATCAACAGTGAGACTTGCTGGACAGAGAAGGAATATACATGTTGAGACTGTATGTATATATGTTAGCAAAGGACATGAAAAGAGAAGCAGTTAATCTCCGTCCACTTAGTTTTGGAAAATCCTTGAAATTAAATTAGCTGTTCAGCCATCAACACAGCACCCTGGTCACTGTGCTGAATGGAACTGGAGTCAGTAGGTCTGGGAGAAGCCATTGTTTAATAGCCTCTGTAAAGAAGAGGGGAAGTACTGTATTTGTTTCATGGCTTCAGGGCACTGCCATAAAAATTTAGATGTGTATTGTAGTCATCTATGCTAAATTCTTGTCTCAGCTTCAAAGGGGATACTGTGAGAATCTAGAGTCAGGTGACCAGATGAGGTCATTCTGCCAGCCATCTTGAAACTTATGGTTTAGATATTACAGTGGAAAATCTCTCTCGGTTTTGAGAATTCTGTCTTGGGCCTGACAACAAGAAGCGCCATTCACCACATCATATGCCTTGCAGTATTAAGTAGGGAATAGTAATTCTCCTAGATTCACTCGGGAAAATATAGTGAAACTTAGTTTAGATATTGTTTTTCTTTATTTGTCTGAGTCTGTCCATTAATTTTATTTTCAATATTTCCTGTGATTTGAACTCTGTGGTTTACTGTAAATATATATTCAGTATTTTCATGTTTTTTATTACTATATTTACTATTAAATATATTTAAAACTTTTCTTGTGGCTGAGCCTTTTAGAAATTATTTAACCTTTGAAAGTGCTTGTATTTATTTGGTGACACTGTATTGGACACTTCTGAAGACCTAGGTGTCTTGGTCAGCTACTACCATTTGTATTAGCATTAATATTACACAGTATAATTGGAAACCGCATTGTTAAGGGCTTTAGAGTAGGTGATTGTGGAGTGTCTGGTGGTAGTGATAATTACCTTATACTCTGGGCAGAAGCGGACACAGCAGGTAAATCTGTGCCAGCCTTACCCAGGTGTGTTTGTGTGTGTGTGTGTGTGTGTGTGTGTGTGTGTGTGTGTGTGTGTGTGTGTGTGTGTGTGTAAAATCAAATCTCACAGTGTGTGTGTGTGTGTGTGTGTGTGTGTGTGTGTGTGTGTGTGTGTGTGTGTGTGTGTGTGTGTGTGTGTGTGTGTGTGTGTGTGTGTGTGTGTGTGTGTGTGTGTGTGTGTGTGTGTGTGTGTGTGTGTGTGTGTGTGTGTGTGTGTGTGTGTGTGTGTGTGTGTGTGTGTCAGCTACTTGGAAAAGGGACATGAAGCCCTGGTTTCACAAAGAGAGTGGTGAAGGACTTGGCTTGGCACTCAGCTGAGGACTTGTTAAGACCAGGGTTCCCCAGGGCTCTATCCTGGGCCCCCTACTTTTTAATATATTTACAAATAACCTCCATGTCTCCTTCCTGCACTTTACCTTAATACAGTACGCAGATGATTCCACAATTATTAACACCTCCGACAATATACAAAATCTCCTCACTGTCACTCAGCAATCTCTGCACCTAGTAGAACAATGACTAACTGAAAACAACATGCTTCTCAACCCCAAAAAGACCAATCTTCTCCTTTTCCTTCCAAATAAACCTCAATCCTGCTTAAAAAACGTCACCATCTCATCCTTAGATAATTCAATTATCACCACTGACTCAAATACCAAATTGCTTGGCATTACTATAGATGACCAATTAAAATTTGACCTACATATCTTAAACTTTATCAAAAAGTCCAGTCAAAAACTAGGTCTTCTATACCACAACAACAAATACATACCTAACAAATCTAGACCGATACTGGCTCAAACATTTATTCTACCATCCCTGCTGTATGCTGCTCCCATACTTACTAACCTCCAAAATAATCTCTTAACCAAACTAGAAACCACCTATAACAAGATAGCCAGATTTACAGCCAGTAATAGCTACAAATCTCATCACTGTATATCCATGAAAAGCTTAAGATGTCCTGAGCTACCACACATGCTTCAAATATCACAACTGCAAATTGCACATAGCATCCTAAATAGCCCCAACTCCTGCCCTGGCCTTACATGCATAATTACACCCTACACACCCAATTGGGACCTCAGAAGCACATAATAAAACCTACTTCAGGTGACCAAGTCAAACAAAAATATTGGAAAAATACTTTACAGTCATTCAACTGCATACTAATAGAACACACTTCTATTGTCCCTTTGCTCCACAACCAAAAGTGGCAAATTCAAAAAGCACCTAAAAATTAATTTCCAACATGCATGGATCTCTACGTGTTAGGAAATAACCTACTGGATTTTTCTTCTTTACCCAATCAACATGTCTGCCTGGTTTCTGCTGTCTAAACTGTCTACACATATTACTCTCTCTGCAGTTAGTACCCATGCTATTAAATGCATCTTTGTTGTACTATGTCATGATGTTACTCTGAATTATATATTACATATTTTTTTATTTTAAGCATTGCTATATTCGTTGTATATAACTTAATGCTAACAAAATTTCTCAAACATATTGCTACTGCATTCTTAAAATACTGTACTTTTGCCTTGTAAATATTCATGTTGTATACTTCTGTTTCTCTGTTTTTGTACTAAGTGTCTTACAGCTTGAATTGTTAGTTTTTGTTTTCTTATTTTTTAATTGCTTTCCTGGAGCTTTTCTCGTCAGGTCTCCACCGAAAGAGATCTCTGGGCTCAGGTGGACTAACCTGGTTAACAAATGTACAAATAAATAAATAAATAATTTTAGGGGGCTCATTGTTTAAAAACTATCAGATCCTTATTTAGTTTGTTTAAGAAAAGAGCAGTTCTCTCCAGGGGTTTAAAATATTCATGTACCCCTGGACTCTTAAAAAGAATACATAGGATCAAAGGTCTTTGACACAATTATTATAGTTGTAGGCATCGTTCATCTTAAGCATGTTCCAGTGAAGCATGTGTACTAGACAGCCAAGAAAATATACAATCTGTGCAGTGAACATAATGTGCAGCACATCTGTTTAGGCAAAGTTCTCCCTTCTCCAAATTCAAAATATTACCAGTACTAATATATAATGCATGGTTAAATAGGTTTGGATCGGAGAGGAATATAAACATTATTTAAAACTGGGAAGACCTCTCAAATGATCTGAAATGTTATGGCAATATTAGCTTTAAAGGTTTTAAGATCTTTTCAAACAATCTAATCCAAGTATCCAAGACTTTTTAGGCTTACTGGTAAAACAAGGAAAAATAATAACTTACTTAGAGGATGTGATTTCCTTCTGAGTGTATATTAACAGCTTACCAAATAAGATCCTTGAATATCTGACTTTGGTTCAACAAAAACAGTATGAGCGGCCACGGTGGTGCAGCGGTTAGCATTGCTGCCTCACAGCAAGAAGTTCTCTGGTTCAATTCTTGGCTGGGGTGCCTTCTGTGCAGAGACTGCATGTCCTCCCTGTGGTCACGTGGGTTTCCTCCGGGTGCTCCAGTTTCCTCCCACATCCCAAAGACATGCAGTAGGTGGATTGGACACTCTAAATTGGCCCTAGGTGTGAGTGTGTGCATGTGTGTGCCTTCTGTGGAAGGTTGGGTGCCAGGCTGGCAACTCAACAGTGTAAAACTCCACTGCCAATCATGAGCAGATATCACAAATAATTTCTTATTCATGGAATCTGTTCAGAGGCATTCTACTAAGCAAATACCAGCATGTAAAGATTTGTCTTACTCTGACAAACTGAAAGTTGTAAAATTGTTTGCTTAATCCTATTGCTACATCAGAGGTCATTTGTGTCTGGGTTTCAAAGCACTACATGATGAAGAACTAAGACTGTTGTTTAATTTACATTACAAAATGTCAAAATAAATTATCAATACATATAAGGCATTCTGTTTCTTTAAATAAGTTTAAAAATGCACTAGATCTATAGGTGAGTGAAAAGGTCAGAAAGACAAACCAATCAGTAAAAACTAAAAGGAAAATTCTTGACAAGCTAGAGTTTTCACTGTGTGAGTCCCAAAAAAACAAACTAATTCTTTTCAGCCCAGGCAGATCTCCTCCCCTAAATAGTTATTTCACCATCTACTCTAAAGAAAACATTCAAATTAGTCCAACCACACACACTAAACTGCTAGGTGTAGAAATAGACAATAACCTGAGGTTTGACATCCACATAGCACAAACCATCAAGAGAGTTAATACAAAACTTAGACTCCTGTACAGGAACAAACAATTTATGACTAAACACACCAAAGCAACCATCACAAGGACTCATCTTCTATCCACCCTCCTCTATGCCTCTCCCATCTTGACTAATCTTCGCCAAACCGATCTAAATAAAATGGAATCTTGCTGCAACAAGATTGCTAAGTTTGCTCCTGAAGCCTCATATAGGTCTCACCACTGTCTATCCCTTAAGCAGCTTAACTGGCTTGAGTTGCCTCATATACTTCTACTCAATCAACTATAGCACACAAACTGTACTGCCTTCCTGAGAAAACCCCAGCACTTCACCATCTAATTCAGCCCCACATTCCCTCTAGACCCTTAAGATCTAGTAACCAGAACTTCATAACTGTCATCCAACATAGAAATGATGCCGGTAAATCCCTCTATGCCAGCATCATTGCTAAAACCTGGAACACACTACCAAGCCAAATAACTTCTACCACATCCTTTATTCATTTCAAAAAACTCCTGAAAACCCACTATTTAAGTGACTGTCTATGTTCATGTCACTCACCAGGCTAACCCAAACTAAGAGAATGTTTCTGTGTATAGCTAAGTATAAACAGTTCCCCTGAAAGCTTGTGAACCTGTTGATATTTACTTGACAAAATGTATATCTGTAAATATAATACAAATGCGGTTTTAAGTTATTATGTACCACAATGATTGTCTACTATGTTGTTGTTGTCTTTCGGCTTTTCCTGGTTAGGGGTCGCCACAGCGGAACTCTGGTCCACTAATGATTGGCACTAGATTTTCATGAATGCCGAGGTGCCAGCTCGACATTTAACCTTCAGTGAAGGCACGCCCATTTACGCATGTCTTTTGAATGCCCACCAAACCACGGGGAGGACATGCAGACTACACACAGAAGGCACTCCCCGCACTCCAGCCGAGAACCTCTTGCTGTGAGGCAACAATGCTACCGCTGCACTACCGTGGATTGTCTACTATAAGAATTGTTAATCTCTAACATATTGTGCATGTTTGGTATAAGTATGCTCTATTTTTTTTTCTCTTCTCTCATGTATTGTATTGTATTGTGGAGCTTGCCTCCCCGGGCCTCCACTGAAAATGGACCTGTGTCCAGTCGGACTTTCCCAGTAAACAAATGTAAAATAAATAAATAAAGGCACTTGGGATATATGCAAATGAACCTTGGCATTATTGGCCTGAATTTGTCCATCTTCTTCTTTCGGCTTTTCCCGGTTAGGGATGGCCACATCGGAACTCAGGTCCACTAATGATTGGCAGTAGATTTTTTATGGGTGTCGAGGTCCCAGCTCAATGCCCAACCTTCAACAAAGGCACGCCCATTCTATGCATGTCTTTCGAATGCCACTCGACCGTGGGGAGGACATGCAGACTCCACACAGAAGGTGCTCCCGCCGAGAATCGAACGGGAGAACCTCTTGCTGTGAGGCAACAATTTGTCCATAACAGACTTAAAAATAAAAAAAGTCATTGACATTCAGAACTGCCATATACCTGAAACACCTAATGTCCTTAAAGGATTATTTGCATATATCTCATGTGCCTCTAATAAACAAGGTTTAATGAATCACACAATGGAAACTCTAGCTTGGCTAGATTTTTTTTAGTTTTTATTGATTTGTTTGTTTGCGTGACCTTTTTACTCATTGATTTAGTTTGTTTGTTGGGCTGTTTTGCAGACACCCTGATTATGGATCTCAGTTGGGTATGATAACCCTGTATTTCTAAACATTAGCCAAACAGTCCACTTATGCTGTGCCCATGAAGCCATAAGCAGGCCGCAACATGCATGTCCACAGCTAGTGGGGTTCAACTTTATTGGCCTGAATTTGTCCATAACAGACTTGAAAATAAAAAGTCATGGGCATTCAGAATTACCATATAGCTGAAACACCTGATGTCCTTAAAGTTCATTTGCATATATCCCATGTGCCTCTAATACAATAGGTTTAAGGAATCACACAGTGGAAACTCTAGCTTGGCTAGATTTTTCTTTTAGCCTCTACTAGATCTATAGGTGGGACAGTACATTTTCTCTTAAATTATTTGGATCCTGTATTGAAACAGCCCTCAAGTTTTGACACAGTAATGTAAACTATGAAACTATGGAACTATAATTTATGAAGTTTCATTGACATGGCGATGGAATATATGCTTAAAGCAGATAAAGGCAAAGATGACATTTTATTTTATCAATATTCTACTGGTAAAATAAGCTACTTAACAAAAGAGAAGATTGAGGTAACACTGCAAGTACTTAGGTCTCAGTCTGAATCACAGCTGAGATCATATTTTGAACAGTTGTTGTACGACACAAAGAGATGACATCACGTGTCAATGTTGCCATTAAGTGCACTGCTGCAAGATGGGTCTAAATGGAAAAAAGGAGAAGCCTGAACATACCTGCAAGATATCAAAAGAAACAGCCATGATGGATAAAGTGATCTCTGACACAATCTTGCCTGTATAGATGTTGTGTCATTTTTCATCCTTAAGAAATAAAAAATAATCTGTGCTACACAGTACAGAGAAATTAATTCTAAATGCAACTATAGTCATACAGATAACAAAGGCACGTAGACTGGTTGCAGACTACCAGACATTTTAACCCACTAGATGTAGCCTCCATAGTGACCAAATGCAAGCTATAACATGGGTCCCTACTATTAGGGGTCATTTACAGAAGTAAGTTTGCATGTAGTATTGAAGAACTGTCATATTTATCACATCAAAAATATGAAAAAAACAGCTGATGTGGTTCCAGTAAATATACTGTAGATGTACACTGCATGGCAACCATTACAGGTTACCTATAATGTGTGATATGCAAAGAGCAGACAGTAAGGATCCAGTACAATCTTCTTTTCATGATTATGTTATGAAGGAATGACCTAAAGGTAAGATTTTCTATACCTTGACTTTTTCAGAAAGGAAGTACATCAATACGTATGGCATAGCATTTTACTGTATGTCTCCATAGTTTTAATTCTTGGAAAACTAAATTTCTAGGTGGTTTTATTTTGTACTATATTCTAAAATAATAGATGAAAACATGATCATCAGATGGAAAAAGCATGCAAGAAAGTCCCTTGTTAGTTCCATATGGTGGCCTTTCATGTATGTACAGACTGAGGACTTACACAGATGTCATACTACATGAGTGGTTGTAATAGTTAAAACATTCTAATACTTTGGTATCCCTGGATGTAGTCATTGTGGATTCATATTCATTCTTTGGGTCTCATGGCAGACATACTATTTCTTTTAATGGTGGATATATACTCGTAGTTATTTCTATGGCATTTTCAGTGAAAGAAATAGTATATCAGCTGATCCATGGTGTCTATTGACATGTTGTTTGATGTAATGTTTAATATGATCTGACAATATCCCTGGATGTGTTCTACATGAACTACAGAGTGAACTGGCACCTCACCTGTGTGCCCTGTTCAATCACAGCCTCACCTCAGGCTTTGTCCCTACCAAATGGCGCATTGCTATAGTCATCCCTCTCCACAAAGGAGGAGCAACTACAGACCCTGGAAACTATCGCCCCATTAGCCTGACAAGTCTGATATGCAAAGCTATGGAATGCATCATCATGGACCTAATAAACAAGGATATAGGGAATCTCCAAACTCTGGATCCCACACAGTTTGGTTCTGTGAAGGGTAGATCATGCCTGCTCAACTTGGTCGACTTCTTTGAGTCAGTCACCGGAACTGTGGATGATAGCAAGGTGGTTCATACAGCCAACCTTGATCTGGCCAAGGCCTTTGATACCATTCCCCACTCAGGAATCATAGAAAAACTCACTAAGCTAGGCATCAACCCTTATATCACTAGGTGGGTTGCAAATTGGCTCACAGATAGAACCCACAGTGTGAAAGTAGCTGACTCCAAGTCAGACTCCTGACCAGTCACAAGTGGAGTCCCACAGGGATCAGTCCTGGGTCCCCTTCTGTTTGGTATCTACTTCTCAGAAGTCCAGGCCAACATGAAGGGACTCTGGCTGACAAAGTTCGCAGATGATTGCAAGTTGGGAACCATTATTAACTCCCTCACAGAGACCAACAACTGGTGTCAGAACCATGGCCTTAAGCTCAATGCCAAAAAATGTGTCGTCATCCCCTTTGGGAAAACCCAGTTCCCATGAACTACCACATCGATGGTAGTCCACTGAACACAGAAGGCACTATAAGAGATCTGGGAACACAGGTTAACAGCAACCTCTCTTTTGACCACCACACTGCCACTGTGGTCAGAAAGTCCTTCTATGTGGCAGATCTCATTACTAAGGGTTTTGCATCCAGGAAGAAAGAGGTCATTGTCTCCTTCTACTCTTCCCTCATTAGGCCAGTCATTGAGTACAATGCCCCATTTGGCATGTACCTCACTAGACACCTGCAACAACTGGAGAGGCCACACAAGTACCCCACAAAGAGGATCCAAGGCCTTAAATACTTGTCCTATATGGACAGACTCAAAAAACTCTAACTATTCTCTGTCTCATATTGCTTACTTAGAGGCAATCTCTGCTTGACTTACAAAGCCATGTCTGACCCAGCTCTGTTAGAAATGCTACATCTAAAGAAATCCCAATCCCTTCACACCACATGCTCCAGAGACCTCAACCTCATTACCACAATCAACAGAACGTGCTGGAGGGACAGGTTCATAACCCAGAGACTGCTCATTCTATGGAATAGACTTCCCATACATGTCAAACAGAGCACCTCACTGGCCCTCTTCAAGAGAAATCTTGATGAGTGGATGGGAAATAGAAAATTCACCCTGGGGATCACTCCAGTGGCTCTACTCGACAGAGGCATGGGAAACTAAGGTCGGGTGGCACGATGCCAGGGTAATCCTATGGACTAGGCTTGTAAAGGCTCCAGGGTCATTAGCCTAGTACACACCTATTAACCTATGAACCTATAAACATATTCAGCATATGTTATGATGCAAGTTGGGGATGTGTATATTAAAAGGAAGGTGCATAATCCAAAATGGCATAGATAGTTGCCTCTCATGGAAAGGGTAATTTGTGATCAGGAGTGGAGACTCTAGGGGAACCTTGACTACAACCCTTTTCCAGAAGAAGCTGCAAAATATGAGGGACCTATTTGTGGGCCATCACAGAGTGCTAGGGGATAACTTATGAGCATACCAGAAAACATAAGGCAGTTTGACCTAACATGGAATACTAAGTCTATGGATTCTTGTTATTTGAGAGAATTTGCAAATTGACTGAATGGGAACTGTAAGTAACCAGCAAGGATATTAATCAGGAATATGATTTTATATTGTTGGAAATGACGTTTAAACATTATCTCTTGAATGTAAATAAAGTGCACTTGAATTTACAAGACTTTCTTCAGTGTTTACTATATACTGCACAGTGCTAAAAGCAACATTTGTAAGAAATTAGTTAATTGAGCAACTTCCAGTGCAACTGTCTGCAGCTCATATCTACAGAGCTCAAGACATTCTTAAAGCAGTAAGAAATTAAAAAAATAAGTGGTTAAGTCTAGTGGCATAGTTTATGTGCAAAGAGAAACCAACAATAATCCAAAACAAGCTTTTGATCATGATCATATTGTGAAGGAATGACTTAAAGATAAGACTTGCTGTACCTTGACTTTTTCAGAAAGATAGCACATCTAGCAATGTGACACAAGTTTATTATGTGGCTTTATAGTTATAATTCCTGGAAACCTACATGCTGGATGAAAAACACTGAGCTGTAAGAAGGCTGGATAACGGATTTATGCAGCCTTTGAAAGAAATTGTTGCTCCTATGCAAATTCTGTAGAATTCAGGAGAAGTTTCAAACCACAGTAAGTAAAATCACCAATGCTGCACCAGCAAAGTTAGTTTTAAATAAGAAGTTATTCTGTGGAATGGCCTTATCGAATATAACTTATTAAGATATATTAAAAAAATAAGGACAGTAGAAAATTGATGTATAAACCAGTTAAGAAATGAGCTGAAACCAGATGACGTGAAATCTCACCTTCTCAATATGACTATACCACAAAAGTGATCACTGCCATCTCTGTTTGTTTCACATCAATCTGCTTAAATATTTTTCAAGACCTGTGTATGACCAGCCCACTGACTATAAATGGATGGATGACCACATGAAGGGAGAGGTGACTGACAAATACAATATTAAAGGTCAGATGCCCAATCAAATCATTAAGTGTAAACATTTTTGAATGAAAAATAGATAATCATATTCTGATATCAAGAGTGTGGTGATGTACCAGGTTGAAGAAGGTGGTCATTTTCTGTTTAAAACTTTAATTTAGTGGTTACAGCTAAAAGCTGTAATAGTGTGCATTACTATAATTGCATTTTTATTGAATTACTAAACTGTAAACTGCTTTTTCATACTGAGACTTGTATTTTCTGTTTGTGAGTGCTCCTTCTGTGCATTTATCGTGAGGTTTCTGTGTTCTACTCAGGTACCATAATCTTGATAGAGGCCTGCTGTTGTCCATGCCTGGTAGTTTTGTTTGTTGAGTTTCTTGTGTTTCTGGCAGCCATTTTCTGCTGATAGTGTGTTGTCTTCATTATTATTGAGAGTAACAGGGTTTCCTGACCTTCTGTAGCACGAGTGATTGGGTAACAGCAGGAGCTAGTAGAACTGGATAGTAATTCTATCTTCTTGATTCTTCCATCCTTTCTGGTATATAAACCCTGTGTCTGCAAAGGGCTGTGCTTGTATTTTCCAGGCTGTGGATGGTGAGTCATTACTGGGACTAAGCAGAAAATTCCTTAAGATTCGAAGAGCAGAATAAGTTATTTCTTGCACTTATTTCATTGAATTGCACTTCTGTAACGCTTATAGTTGTGCTATACAGTTAATCTACTACATTTTGCACTGTTATAAAGCTTTTTTTTACTGTTTCACTGCATTTATGTACTATTTTATACTGTTTTAACTGTATTTTTCATTGCTAGATACTGTTTCATTACTCAAATTGCATGTTTACTGAATTACTTAACTGTAAACTCCTTTTTCATGCTGAGAGTTGTATTTTCTGTTTGTGAGAGCTCTATCCGTGCTTTTCTGTGCATTTATTTGCAGTTCCTGTGTTCTAGGCAGGTACCATATAACTGATTTTTTTTTGCAATTAAAAGCATTCTCTAGAGTCTCCTTGCTCCTTTATCTGTTTAAAACTTTCATTTAGTGGCTACAGCTAGTAGCTGTAATAGTTTTCCTCTCCCTATTGTCTTGTTCTTGGTGGCTTTGCAGTCACCCTCCTCCCAGTCTAGTGTCATTAGTTCATTCTACCTAATAGAGAGAGAACATTTGTGAAGGCCAACCCACTTAGATTCTTAACCTTGAATTAAATTCTGTTCCAGATTTCTCCTTTTCCACTTTACTAAAAATCAAACAAAAAAAATCTAAGCTTGTTTCCCCCATTCCTGTAACTAGTCTAGTCCAGATACAGATTTGCTGTTTCCAGGACTGTTTGTAAGCTCCTGAGCCCCCCAAGCCTGTCTGTGTTGGAGGGAAGCCTGCTAGCTTATCAGTGGGGGTGGTAAGCACTAGGTAACCTAACTACAACATAAGGAGTGGTTTCTGGCCCAGAAATTGGCCGTTTGGGCAGTTTTCCCATCTCTCTCAACTTCCTTATTTACAAGACTGCATTTGCACTTGTTTCCTCCCTTTCCTGTAACTAGTCTCGTCCAGATACAGATTTCCTGTATCCAGGACTGCTTGTAAGCTTCTGAGCCCCCCAAGCCTTTCTGTGTTGCAGGGAAGCCTTCTTGCTTATCAGTGAGAGTGGTAAGCACTAGGTAGCCTATCTACCACAAGATGAGGCTGGAAATATTAGACTAATGGGTTAAAATGCCTTGTTGTTACAGACTCTTATTTAGAACTCTGCGGCTTACATCTTGTTACAGAGTGTTTATTTGGAACTCATGTTGATAGTGTGCAATTTATTTGCTGTTGTCAGCAGTGGTTGAGAGTAACTCTGAATACTAACATTGTAGATAACTAATTTCAAGCTTAAAGTCATTCAATTTAAGCAGACATAACAGCGAATGTGAATGGTGCAACTGTACCTAAACTGTGTTCCTTGTACATGAAACAGCTTGTGTTGGAACTGAATAGAGGATTTGCACATGTGGAATAACACTGTTGTTAAATGTTATATATCCTCTGCACTACTCTCCTAATTTATTCTTATTATTATTTCTCCCTAATAACTTTTCTAGCTCCCCTTGACCCCTTGGCAATCCTATAGTTACTGCCAGTAGTGGAATTAAGGAGCAGAGTAATTGTGTGGCCAAGCATTCTACGGACAGCATCTCCATCCTAAACTAAATGTTAACTAAGTATGGGAAATAGTGAATTTTCTAAAGTGCTGTATAACCTATTTTTACCAGGTGTAATGCCTATTGCTAGTACAGGGCAGCTGCAGTGAGCAGGATATCATGATCGCTAAGCCCACCCAAGCCCCTGACTCACTTTAAGTGGTATTCTCCCCTAACCATAAATTTCTGCATTAACTAAATACCTAACCTGATGCACTCTTAAACCTCTGCTCAAATACCCCTAGTAGTTTAAACTTCCCCTTGTTCAATTGGGTAAGCAAGGCAAGGACTGTTAGCTTTCATACTATATTTGGAGTTTTGGCACCCCTTTCATTGGTTTCTTTCTAAGTAATATACTTACTGATTGTTTTTTTCTGGGCATATCTTCTGTTTCTGGTGCTGCCCCGCACCATGCGCCCTCGCTACACTCGGGCTTACTTTGCTTCTCTCTCACTCCCATTCCCACCCACCCCCCATATCATTTCCTTTATACCTAACCACCTGTTTCCTCCCTCACCTACACCACACCCACCTCATTCCCATTATTTCTCTTATCACTCTCTGCCTTTACACTCTCTTATTACTCTCTGCCTTTACACCCTGCATACCCCTTCTACCATTCTCCCTAACCACTACCTCATAAATCAGACTTTACCATTCTTTACCTTTCAACCTACTACTAAGAACCTACCTGAGCCCACTCTAAACTTTCAAATCAAAAACTCATTACATTTTTACCTTCCTGCTCCCTCCAATACCACCTACATACATAGTTCCTCTAATACCATGCATAGCTCAATCCTTTCTATTCTCCAGCTACTTACCTTATTCATCCTACTTATCATACATCCCCCATTCAAAAAGTCTCTACCAATCCATACACAAATGACTTCTCCTATCCACAGCAGCCTTTTATAATCTCTGCCTCTATCCTGCCCACAAATACCCTACTCCCTAAAATAAAAATCTCACCTTCTCTCTCACTACCTTCTAATACCAAAATAAAATATATTAGATACCATCTACCTACTGTAAACGTCCTGTACTACCCAATCAGGCTACTCACATCTGGAGATATACACCCAAACCCAGGACCATGCTCCAACACTACCTTACTTTCAAATATCTTTTCAAACCATGGCCACCTTTCCACATCAAAGAAACAAATCTCTTTCTATTCAATTAATACCAGAAGCATCCTTAATAAAGTTAGTCAATTCCATGCATGGATATCTAATCACACTCCAAACATTATAGCAGTAACAGAAACTTGGCTATAACCTCACAACCTTGATAGCGATTTCCTCCCTCCTGGATACAACATAATACGCCTAGATCATACAAAGAAAAAGGGTGGTGGAGTTGCTATTATCCATTCCAACCACCTCACCATCACCCAACCCCCATTTTCTATCCCATCCTTCTCCCCAGCTGAAATACTAACAGTCAACCTTCCACTCAACAACTATACTACTATTACCATAGTAACAATTTACATCCCACCGGGTGATAACATCCCCCAGCTGGAAAGCATTCTCTCCTATTTTTCTCAAAATATTCAGAAACTATCATTCTTGGGGACGTCAATATTAATTGGTTAACCCTTAATAACCCTATCCCCTCTCATCACATGAACCTATATGGATTTACCCAGCTCATCTCTCAACCAACCCATCGGAATAACAATCACTCTCCCAGTACCCTTATTGATTGGATACTTGTTTCTAATCCCTTAATATATCACAAACCACAAACACTTCCAGATTCCCTGAGTCTTTAGATATACTAGCCACCTCCTTAAGCCACATAGATACATTTCCTCCTGCAATCTCACCAACTTTAATCCTGAAATATTTAATATCCTTATATCCAAAGTAACCTCTGTAACCATGTTGTTTGTTCCTGCCACAATCTAAATGATTTGGTCACATGCTCTTGGATGTATATTTAGCATGATGTATTTCATTTGTCCAAAAGCATGCTTTTTGTATTTCATAATTCATATATTCATTGATAGCATTTAATGTATTTTATAGACTGTTTTTAATAAAAATGTTCTTTTATTTTACTGAGTACAGTGTCCAGTCACCACATTTGTTTTATTTATAGTTGCATATATTAGTGGTAGCTTTCTTTTTGCTCTTCTACATGACTACTACAGTAAAGTCAGTCATTTTTGTTTTGTGTTTTGTGTTTATTACTAATTTCTGGCTGGCTGGCCATAAGGCTGCACGTTAGAGTACACAACCAGCTGATAAACTATTTATTCATTTAAGAAGTTCACTGCCATATTTGGGAGTACAGTGGTTCAGGGGATAGTGTTGTCAGCTCACAGCAAGAGGTACTTTGGTTTGTTTCTTGGCCCTTTCTGTGTGGAGTCTGTGTGTCCTCTGTGTGTTCATGTGGGTTTGCCATGTTTTTTTCCCACAATCCAAAGACATGCAGTAGGTGAACTGGGTACAATAAATTGTCCATAGGTGTGATTGTGAGTGTGTGGTATGGAAGAATAACTGTGGCATGGCTAGCTACACTGTGGTATGAACCTTGGCTCTAGATGATTGTCAGTGTTCAAGTGACACCCTGATCCCATGTGTAAAAGTGGGAAAAAGTGGTTGTGGATGAATGTTTAGATTGCCATATTTTGAAAGCTGTTTTAATAATATGCTCATTATGTCACAAAGAGTCATGGATTGTATCAGAGAACATTGCTGACCTAGCTGTAAATGTCTAGTTCTGGCAAAGCTCTAATCTGAAAATCTTATAAAAAAGTTAAATGAAAACCAGCGCCACCAGTGACAGCAATAGTATGTACTCCATTTGTGAAATCCACAATTGCCTCACATCTGAGTAGTAGTGCTGTTAACTTCAACACAAAGAGCTGAGCCAAATCAAAGCTTAAGCAGAAATCATAAAAATTACTGCTGTCTTGACAAATCCTGTCCTTGGAACCTGGTGTCAGTTCAAGGTTGATTAACCCAGCTAAAATAAAAAAAAATCATACAGAGAAACATAATTCTGGAAAGAAATAAAAGAAAAATTAAGGACTACATTATTTATAAATGAGCTGATGTGGAGTATGGCATCAGGCAGAAGCCTTGTAGACAGGTTGAAGTTGAACAATTTAAGTAATGTCTCAAATAGTGCACACATGGCATTGATGAGAAGCCAGCCTGGTATGTTGTCCTGTCCAATGGAAGTAATATTTGTGAACTTTCACAGGGATACTAAGACTTGTTCCAAGGCGATTTCATGGAAAACTAATTTTCTTGGATAGCGGGGGGAACAACGTGAATAAGTAGAGTAAAGTTAGCACTAATATGCTGACCATATCCTTGTGATCAGAGCACATGATATTATTATGGATGAGATCAGTGCAACATTGGACATTATTCTTTAATTTTCTGACATAGCTGAAAAAGAATTTGTAGTTTCCTTTGATATATGTGGCAACATTAAGATTGCATTCTGCTTTACATTTTCTAATAGTGCTGTTAGTTTCCTTGCTGGCATGATTCATTATGGTCCTGAGGTAAGGGATTGAAATTTCTTGTGACTTTTCATTACGTTCCTTCTTTTATTATACAATTTATTGAAAAGAGAGTTCCACCAGAAAGGTTTATTTTTGAATTTATCATTATTTTTGGAAGATGGAAGACTTTTCTATGCAACCATTTAGGTACTAGTAAAAGACAGGGCTCAATGTGGCAGCCCTCTCAGTTAGGCCTACTTGCAAGGGATTGTTGGGAATTTTGCAGAGTTCTACTAGCTGAAGTATATTTCCCCTCAATAATTCCCTAAAGATGGCCTCATTTGCTGATGGGGTAGTACAACAGGGAAGATGACCAATTTGTGGTCAGATCTGACCAGGAATGAGAAGACGCAGGGTACAGTACAGTACAGTACAAGCAGGCTGTAGGTTGGTAAGGACCAGGTCAGGGATGATAGACTTTCAAGTGGATAGTTTTACAATGTGTTCCAGTGTATTGGTATTAATGAATTCTAGAAAATTATAAGCATAACTATTATTAGAGGTGTGCCAGTCAGTGCTTTGGTTTGATATTTAATGCCTCAATGGCTTTCCATTATCTTCTGGAGTCATTGATGGGGATCTGTAGCTAGCAATAATAGTTGGAGTTGTTTTATTTAACATTTGTTTACCAGGAAAGTCCTACTTGGAATGAGCAAATTTTCAGCAGAGGCCAGGGAGAAAGGCTCCAGACGCATGTCTTTGGAGTGTGGGAGGAAACTGGAGTACCTGGAGGAAACCCAAGCAAATGCAGGGAGGACATGCAGACTCTGCACAGAAGGCACCACAGTTGAGAATCAAACTGGAGAACCTCTTGCTGTGAGGCAACAACATTAACCACTGCATCACTGCACTGTCCAGAACAACTGCTAAGGGTGATTTTGATCTCCGGGAGTTCCAAGTTAGGGCCATGGGTAATTTGATGTGAGGTAACGATGTTTCTAACAAATACATATACTCACCCACAGTTGTCGCATTACTATTTTTCTTTATTAATTGTTGCTATTAATAACCTTGCACTCAGTTCTTTACTGTTAGCAATTGTTTCTGAATGTGTCAGTATTATAAGAACATAAAATTTATGTGTTTGATTGTTGACATTTTTGCATTACACTGTTTTGTAGCATCATGTTCAGAGTTGTGGTTAATTGCTTACATTTCAACTATTGTTACAAAAACTTTGTGCTTCAGTTTGCAGCTGCATTGACTTAATCAACTTTACTACTGCATAAAACTTACCATTCTATTACAATCTCACAGCTGTAGAAACAGCACATTCTTCAACAAATTTTAACTCTTAGTTGCAGAAACTTGGCATTCTGTTTAATTAAGACCATTAACCTTGTGCCTGTTACTGACTAAAAGTAGCTTTTCCTCTATGTGCCAGCTAGTACTATATTCAGGTCGATATTAGAACATCGAAGTTTCAAAACTTCGAATGTTCTAATATCGACCCCTATTCAGTGAACGCTGACAACATCGAGCATGCAGAACAGAGAATTTTTTTCCTAGGGAAAATATTTGCTGTTCCAAAACACATACACAACACAAGCACACCAAACAAACAGAAATCCACACACATACACCTAAAATCTTACATCTAACCCTACACTAAACTGTACATACACCACTAACTATCCACTTACCTTAACCCAAACCCTAACCCTAAGGTCCATCACTATCGCACACTCACCTCACCTCACCCGCGCCCTAACCATAACTCACCTACCCCGCCCTAACCCTCACGTCCACACAATTGCACACTTACCTGACCTGCGCCCTAACCCTAACTCACCTAAACCGCCCTAACCCTCACATCCACACAATCGCACACATACCTAACCAGCGCCCTAACCCTAACTCACCTAACCTGTGCCCAATCGCACACTTACCTGAACACGACCCATAACTTTCCACCACATCGCTGAAAATAGCAAAATGACAGAAATGGACAACCAATTTTTTTCCCTAGGAAAAACTTCGGTTTTCTGTACCTTTGCTATTTTCAGCGTTCGATGAATAGAGGTCGATATTAAAACATTCGAAGTTTCGAAATTTCTAATATAGATCCCTATATTCATATCAGTCTATTAGTCCACCTTTGCTGCACCCAGCTTGGACTACTACCCATATCAGACTATTAGCTGACCTTGCCTAGCAGTTATCACTGGTGGTATGGGATCTCAGCCCACTCTAGCTCCTTCTGCATCTGGCCTACTTACACTCATCACTTTCAGACAGTCTATCGACTGACTATCTCATGCTTATCAACAATCTGTTGTTGCTACCTAATATCAATACAATCTTTTTGGAGATTTGTTTATTCAAGTTGGAGGCTAATCTCACAAATCAAATCATAGTCAGTAAGCCCCCCACACACATACACGCTGTGCACAACAAACCATAATTATCTTAATTTATGCTGAGTTAGTTAAGAATTTCCTACTTAAACTCCTACCAAGAGAGCTCAGTCACCTTATCCTACTACCACATGTACACCCACAACACCCATACCTCTGTCATTTACACATAACATAATACCTCTTCCAGGAGTCACAAGGGCTGTGAATAACCCCTACCCCCCTTAAGTTACAAAATGTCTGCATCCACCCATGATGATATCCTAGTACAGGTGACCTCATAGATAGGCACTCCAACTCCATGCTCAGTAGGTTAGACAAGAACAGTGTGAAGTTAAGTTGTCTCTATGTTACCAGGATTTGGAATGTGATGAGGACCCTTAGGTGTCTGCATCCCAGTTAGCATTAGCATAACCTGGTGGTTGCTAGTGCAGAAGTGAAAAATGGTAGGTACAAGATGGAGATCCAGAAAGACATAATGTAGCTTGCTATGCATGTGTCCAGGGAGCAGAAGACACTAGTCTTCAGTAGCATTCTGCCATCTCCAAGGACAATGTCTCAATTCAAATGGCAAAATAATTGACTTTAACAATTGGCTGTAAAATGTATGCCATTCTAGGTGATTACAGTTTGTGTCAGTGTGTGTGTGTGTGTGTGTGTGTGTGTGTGTGTGTGTGTGTGTGTGTGTGTGTGCAAGAGAGAGAGAGAGTGGTGGTTGGCAATGATTGGTAAGCCTTTCTAGTTTACCAGAGATGGTTTGAACTCTTCAGCATGACTTTGGCCTGTCAACTAAATCTTTGTTACCCCATAGTAACAAAAATATCCCCGTTTGGCTTCTACTTTTCTGACGTTGAAGTCAATACCAAAAAGCTCTGACAGGCTAGCTTTGCAGATAACTGCAAGCTGGGAGCAGTCATTGAATCCGCAAATGACTTAACCAACCTGCAGGAAGGTTTATCCCAAATAAATTGCTGGTATCAAAATCATGGACTGAAACTAAATGCCAAAAATGCATTATTGTATCCTTTGCGAAGTCTACTACCCCAGAAAACTACCACATTTACAATACATTCTTAAGAGTTGACCCAGTAGTTAGGGATTTGGGAACTTACGTGGATGATGATCTAACTTTTGATTAACGTGTCCATTGCTGTAGGAAAGTCCTTCTATATTGCACAGCTTATAAACAAAGGAATTGTGTTTAGATCTAGGGATGTCATTTTTCCCTTTTATTTGGTCCTCATTAGGCCAGTTGTTTGGCATATATCTGTCCAGTCTCATGCAACAACTGGAATGCCCAGAAAGCTACCTTACTAAAAGTATACAAGGCCTAAACAACATGTCCTATATGGACTGACTTTCACTATACTCAGTATCCTACAGACTGTTAAGAGGTGACCTGTGCCTGGCACACAAGACTTCCTCTGACCCATTACTGATGGATTTACTGCACATCAGCAAGTCAAATGACATCAAAATTACTTGGTCTAGGGATCTAAATCTTTTCTGCAACTTCAATAGAATGGTTTTGAGGGACAGGTATATCTCACAGAGGATACTGCTTTGATGAACAGACTTTCCATCCACATAAAAGAATGTTCATCCTTGTCCATATTTAAGCACAACTCAGATCTATAGATGAGAAATAGAACATTTACTTCAGGACTGCCCCCTGTACTACTAATGGTCAGAGGCAGCTCCTAAATGCTTTATCTCATGCATGGTTCCACTCAAATTATCTATGGTATGAGTGCACTTTTTCTCTTTGGGGTAAAATATAGTTATCAACCATGGGGATGAGTAAGACCAATTGCTAACCAAATGAGATAGGCTAATTTGAGCAGAAAAAGAGAAAATGGCTGTTCTTAAAATGGGCTGCAAGGCCAGCTAGCCTAGTACCTACAGTACCTATGAACCTATAGTGCCATTTTTAGGTAGAGTCTACTTCCTGTACATCCCCACATAACATATTCAAATCCATGCTATATTATGATGCCACTGCTCAATGCTGGGAGCTTGAACAAAAACAATCATAAACTTGTGGACCTCCTGGCCTTTGAGCACATTCATATCTGCATAATTACTGATCCATGGCTTCAGTATATTAATAGCATTTAGTCTATACTTGGATTTAGTGTCTATCAGTTCTTCAGATCCACTGGAAACTGATAGAGTGTGTCTGTATTTATCAGAGATCGCATCATCTCAAACCAAATCTCCCATGACCCCAATCTAGCTTATACAGGTCCAAATTACCTTTAATAAAACTAAATATCACACCTTTCCTAACTAAAGATATTTCTCCATGTCTTCAGCTGAGCATGAAAATGACCCAGATCTACTACATAAGATTTCATTCCAATCTAGCACCTTTCTACTCAGTGATTTTAACTAACAACCTTCACCTGGCAAACTTACACAACTAAGTAATGAGTATGCTCAGCACTTCATAGATTTCATCAAAACTAACCATCTTAAACAAATTGTCAGCCTTCTTAATGGAGGGTCTAATATCCCTGGCCTTATCCTCATCAACATTGTCCATCCCTGCTACCCAGCCTGCATCTCCACCAACCTAATTAAGTCTGCCCACAAATCTATGTTCTTCTCCTTTAAAATCTGTGAGACCCCTCCTACAAACCCAACATTTTTTAGGGATTTCTCAAAAGCAAAACTGATACTGCTTGCAAGTGGCCTAGAAAAGTTCAGAAGTAGCCATGTTCTTGTTGACTACATGGACTCAGCTGCCCCTTTCAATGCCAGATTCTGCCTACATCTAAACAGTTGTAATGAGGTCACTATCCTTATCTACTGCAAATACTGCAGGTAGATTATGAGCAGACATTTATAGTGAAACTCTGGTATTAATAAATTGTAGAATAAAAGGAAGAAACTGCTTACAATCTATAAGAAAGACTCCATCTCCATATCACAAAGAAAAAAAAAACTCCAAGGCAGGTTTAGCAAGAACCTCAAACATACCATCAAAATGTGTAAGGCTGAATGATTATGAACTTAGAGATGTTGCCGCTACTAAAATAAATCACAAAATCTTGTCCAGCTGTGTTGGGAAACTGAGAGGTAACATTTGCCAATGCTCCAATCTTATAATAATGGCATTTCATGTACTCTTATCCTAAGTCAATAGCAATGTCCTAGTGGACAAATTTATCTTCAGATTCATAAAAAATAATCCATACTGTTGCTCCCCTACTCCTCAGTCATCCTCTCAAATTATCCTCAGACAAGTCCTGACAGCTGTATTCAAAATCAAGAACCACATCAATGGGTCCTGATTCCATGCAGGGCCACCGCCTTATCAGCATCAAATACAGCTTGGTTGAACCTCTTCTTGACCTTTTATAATCTCAGGCTATCTACAGGATATATTTCTGATGCCAAAAACACTGTCAAAGTAAAGTACTGCATCAAAACAACTACGAAACCACAGACCTTGACTAAAAAGATAATCCGCTTAGGCAAATGCTTTTCCACTCGCTTTATTAAAATAAAGTAAAACGTTAACAATTTAAATAACGCTTTTCATCCAAATCAATGATCGAACTTCTTCAGATAAACTGACAAACATCTGAAAAGTAGTAAAGAGTTGTTTAAATAGCTCATTTTCGCGCCATGATTGTAAATCATGACGTAATTTCTTAAAGTGAAACTACTACTATTGCTACTATAATTTGAAGTATGATAATAATGTTATAGATGTTCATTAAAATTATGTTACTGCGATTTGTTGTCGCTATTGAAAAATAAATGCATTTATTTATTAAAAATAAAAAATTACTTATATTATGAATTTAGTATGATAAAATAATGTTGAAAAATAATAAATAAAACATTAATGGTTTTACAAAATCTCATCAAGTTGATTTTAATACATTATTTGTACCTAGAGAGCATTTATGTAAATAAATAAATAAATAAGTAAAATAGTGGTGTGCAGAAATTTAAAATAAAAAACTATTATAATAAATGTTGAAAATTGAAATTTGAAAATGATTCTTCCGATAGACTTTTATTTGATTTTCTGTTATTGCTAGCATATTTATTATAGAGGAAGTGGTAAAAATTAATAAAGCAACAATTATAAAATAAATATGGTACTAATTGAATATTCTATTATTATTTCTATTTTTATTTTTATTTTATTTCATTTTATTTTATTTTGATATGAATTATCTCTCTAAACTTCGTAATTTTAAGAGACACATTAATGAACATTTCTCATTTAAACCAGGGTACATAAAGGTGTTGAGCCGAATCTGCCATAATAATTTGCTTTTTTCCAGCAGGAGGTTAAAAGGCCCCCCTCGAATATCTTGCTTTACTTGATGGATTACTTTGAAACAAAAGTTATGTTCAGGAAAATCCATAATATGTCTTGCTAAAGCGTTGTCTTCCTTATGCAAATTGATGCTTCTTAGGTGTTCATAAACTCTGTCTCTCAGCCTACGCTCCGTCTTGCCTATATAAAATGACGGGCAGGCCTGACAGATTGCTACATAAACAACCCCTTTTGAATTGCAGTTATGTTTCTCCTTAGTTTGAATTTTAATTCCATTTATGCATACTGTTGTTCCTGCGATCATATAATGGCAGTACGAACAATTGCCGCATTGTCCCATTCCTCTCAAAAAGGTTGTTAAATTAGCTTGATTATTTCTTTGGAAAATGTCTTTAAAATTGAAACCTTTCTTCCATATGATTTTGGGTTGTAAACCTAATTTAGATGTTAAATGTTGATCTTCAATGAATATATTCCAATTCTTCAAGATGATTTCTTTGATGTTAGCGAAATCAAAAGAAAATCGTATTATACAAGCTAAATTATACTTGACAGTATGTGATTGCTCCATTGTTGTGAGCTCGAAATGGGTTGCCTCTGGTGACAAACAATTATGATGTTGTTTCTTTAATATAGGTTTGAAGTAACCATTTAACCTTTTTGTATTGACTTCTTCTATTATGGGGTCTAAAAATTGAATAGGGTATTGTCTGTTAAGAAACATGTATTTCAACTTCAGGCATTCCAAGTCAAAATTCTCATCTCTAGTGATCATTCGTGCAGCTCGGACGAGCTGTCCTTTGACCACAGATTTTTTCTGATGTAAAGGATGTGCGCTATGAAAATGCAAGAATTTATTAGAGTAGGTCGATTTTCTGAATATATCTGCTTCATAAACCTGTTGTGATCTATTCTTGATTAATTTTACATCAAAATATGATATAACTTCTGTACTGAATGTATAAGTGAAGCGTAAAAGTTCAGTATTGTTGTTAAACATTTCTACAATTTCAGCTGCCTGTTTTTCATCCCCTTGAAATATAATTATAATATCGTCTACGAATCTAGCATAGAAAGTTATGATACCTTTAAGCAAATCATTATTGAATATATAATTTCTCTCCCAATAAGACATTACTTGCTGGAAAAAAGCGAATTATTATGGCAGATTCGGCTCAACGCCTTTATGTACCCTGGTTTAAATGAGAAATGTTCATTAATGTGTCTCTTAAAATTACGAAGTTTAGAGAGATAATTCATATTAAAATAAAATAAAATGAAATAAAATAAAAATAAAAATAGAAATAATAATAGAATATTCAATTAGTACCATATTTATTTTATAATTATTGCTTTATTAATTTTTACCACTTCCTCTATAATAAATATGCTAGCAATAAGAGAAAATCAAATAAAAGTCTATCGGAAGAATCATTTTCAAATTTCAATTTTCAACATTTATTATAATAGTTTTTTATTTTAAATTTCTGCACACCACTATTTTACTTATTTATTTATTTATTTACATTAATGCTCTCTAGGTACAAATAATGTATTAAAATCAACTTGAGATTTTTTAAAACCATTAATGTTTTATTTATTATTTTTCAACATTATTTTATCATACTAAATTCATAATAAAAGTAATTTTTTATTTTTAATAAATAAATGCATTTGTTTTTCAATAGCGACAACAAATCGCAGTAACATAATTTTAATGAACATCTATAACATTATTATCATACTTCAAATTATACTAGCAATAGTAGTAGTTTCACTTTAAGAAATTACGTCATGATTTACAATCATGGCACGAAAATGAGCTATTTAAACAACTCTTTACTACTTTTCAGATGTTTGTCAGTTTGTCTGAAGAAGACGGATCATTGATTTGGACGAAAAGCATTATTTAAATTGTTAACGTTTTACTTTATTTTAATAAAGCGAGTGGAAAAGCGTTTGCCTAAGCGGATTATCTTTTTAGTCAAAGTAAAGTACTGCATTAGTAGACCTATTAGCTGCACAATCATTATATATAATGTTAAGGAGAGTATCATATCTGAATTCATTAATTTAGACATAGGTAATCTCATAGCCTTAGACCCTAATCAATTAAGCTCTGCCAATGAAAGATCCTGTCACTTGAACATCTTTTTTTTTTAAAAAGCTAATGAAACCATGGACAATGACAGCTCCATGCATGCTATCTATTTTGACCTGGTCAAAGACTTTGATATAGTCTCCTCTACCTGCATTATTAATAAGCTAATATGATTTAACATAAACTTTTATTTTTACCCAAAGGATGACCAACTGGCTAACAGAAAAACTTCAGCTGGTAAAGGCAGTTGGTGCTTCCTCTGAATGTAAGAATACTTCCAGTGGTGTCCCACAGAGTTCAGTCTAAGGTCCTCTCTTTTTTGGCATTTACTTTAAATTTATCCAGACCCAAGTTCAAGGCTCATTGTTAACTAAATTTGATGATGACTGCAAGATGGGAACAATTGTCCGCTCTTCTAAGGGCACTCAGATACACCATCTGGGAATTAACTTTTCCACATACTGGTGTACCAAATATCATCTCAAACTAAATGCTAAGAAATGTAGTGTGGTTTTATTTGGGAAAAATAAAATTACTAGCTCATGCCACATCACTGGCACCCCCTCCAAATGGATACAGACATCAGAGACCTGAATACATTAGCATTTGACCATTATATCTCTAAAATAATTCACAAATTATTCTATTTAGTCCAGTTAATCTCCAAAGACATTTCCTTCAGATTAAAAGACATTATAGTCACCCTCTACTTAGCCTTTATCAGGACCTTCATTGAATATAATGACTTCTTTGGTATATCTATCTATATCTATATCTATCTTTTTATATATATATATATATATATATATATATATATATATATATATATACACACACACACACACACACACATGCATGCACGCAAGTGCGCGCACACACACACACACACACACACACACACACACACACACACACACACACACACACACACACACACACACACACATATATATATATATATATATATATATATATATATATATATATAGATAGATATAGATAGATATCTTTAAGAATCTTGCTCAGCTGGGCAGACCCTAAAGATTCTGGACCAAGAAAGTCACATGACTTCAGTTTCTCAGTTACACAGGTAGACTATCTGTCCTTTACCTATACTTTGTCTCCTATAGACTCCTTTATGGTAACCTGCCCTATTTGACTTCCTTCTCCTTTGTAAATCCAATGGCTTCACAAATACTAAGCCTCAAGCTCCGTAATCTCCATTGGCAAATAAATAGGAGTCAGTGGCAGGTCTGGTTCCTAACACTGTCCATTCCCCATCTTAGGAACACTCTTTTTGAACTCTTCAAAAAAAGTAGCACCATAGTTACTTTCAGCATCAATTTAAATGATTAGAAGGCTTTTCATAAATTCACCTGAGTTAGTCTGTGCATTCCTGATTGAAATTGTGGTGTCCACAACTGACACACAGGGTACACTGACTTAATTGACCAGGCTTTTACATGGTCCTTAAGACTACTTGCCTAGTATCTACCAATGAACCTTATGGTCATGTTAACTTCTGTTCTGAATCAGGCAAGTAAAGTTATTAACTCTGCTATGGTTTAACTGGAAGTGTTCAAATGACCGGACTCTTTCGACATTATTTCTACTGCATAATACTAAGACTATGAGCAGTTCCCATCATTAAAGGATTGATTTCTTTGGTCTTCACTTACCCATAGAGCAGCTGTGGGAAAATCACTTAACTCAACTTTACTGCCAGGTTACCCTTGAAAATAAGTACTTGTATCTTGTGGGTTTTTTCGGATCACAGACAAATAAATTGCAATGGAAAAAGGATGTCCTCATGGACAAGATATCCCTGAAGTTCTCTCTCGCAGATCTTAACAATTAGCAAAGCCCACCTGCTAACTAAACATTGTGGGGTATAGCAGACAGCGGAAATTAGTGTGATATCTCATACGTTTTGTTAGTTTAGGTGCTAATGGTGAATAATCTCCTATGGGAAACCCATAAAGGCAACACATTTCAAGCTTAATAGGAACTAATGAACTGGAGAAAAATATTTTAAGTAGTAGCTGCTTTCAAAACAAAGGCATTTTAAGAGAAAACCATAAAGCATTTTAATAACCTCAGATTCTATTAAAGGAAAGCAGTACATTTCAAAGCCAAATGTGATAAGATAGGTGTTGATTTTTTATGAAGTGCTTACCCTTTCAGGTTACACATATGCAGGCATTGTTTTTCACATGAGAGTTTATCATTTGTTTCTTAAAAATTCTTAAACTACGTGTATATGCTGTAACACCCTCCTGACCTGTCCATGGAAATGGAAACAAAGTCTGATATTATCAGTCCAAGAACAACATTACTGCAATGAAAAAAAATAGACTACTTCACAAAAAGTCTGTGTGAAGAATGCCCTGCACAGTTGGAGTAATGGCTGCAGTGCCAGCTGTACTCCAAGATGATAGATTTCACTACATTTGGATCCATACCTCTCACCTGTTTTGCAAAAGAATTCTGGACAAAGCCAAAAATAAGGGTGGAACAAAGGCCCAAAACCAGGGATATTTTTAAAATATTCTTCTAATTACCTCTAAAAAGTTATTAGGATAACAGGTTTTGGCATCACTGTGCATTTTTGAACAAAAAGGAGTATAAATGTTTAATGACTGACATTATTGATTGCAATCCTCAAGATTTACCAAGAAATCCATCATTGAACAAGGGATGGGAGAAGCATTTGAGGCAAAATCAGGGACATTCTGCATAATTAGGGACAGCTGAAAGGTAAAGTTAAATTTTTAAAGGCAGTGGATTGGGTCCTGAAGTCATCTCTGTCAGCATTTAAAAAGTAAGCACAATTTTAGCTAAAATCAATGACTGTGTGTGGGTAATGTAGGATTTACACACAGCTGGTGTGGTTTGATCACAAGGGTGAAGCCAGAGTAGTTAAACGAAGCCAGCTGTAGGTAAATCCTGCATTACTCACAATCATTTACGGATCATTGTAATATAATGTAATTGTATAAATGGACTTTAATGCTTTTCCGCTGACTTCTGTTAGTGTGTGGCTTGTAGGATGTGTAATGCATGTGCTAAGCCTGTACGCACCTGCACAGCACACTGCAGTTTATGCCCATTTTTTATTAACATAATGAGGAACCCTACTAGTACCTTGTATGTAGATGCTGACTTTTCCTTTTTTGCATGGTTGCTGTGAACTCCAAGGATATATTCCCTGTGCAGAGTCTGCAATATTTATATGAACACTCACAGCACTGAGAACCATGAGTTTTTTTTTAATGGAATTTTTTATTTTGCTCTAGAGAGCAGTTTAATGTAGAAATGTGCAAACTTTTCCTTTCTCTCTCTTTTTTAACAATTAGATTCTCCACTTAGTGGCACAGAGAATGTGAGTTTTGGGCAGACTTGCTCCTGTTGGGATCACTCATTTTGCAATGCTGATTGGGCTGAGAAATCAGTGTGCATGTACTGGCTGTTTTTGAATATGTATTTTATTTGTAATTTAATACAAGACAAGCCAAAGTATGTGTGTGTGTGTGTGTGTGTGTGTGTGTGTGTGTGTGTGTGTGTGTGTGTGTGTGTGTGTGTGTGTGTGTGTGTGTGTGTGTGTGGATGTGTGTGTCTGGTGGCAGGGTATACCTTTTAGCAATCTGTGAGTTTGCAGGACATAAGTGACTTTGTCTTTAATTTTCTGCTTAGCTGGTAAACTCTTTTATTCTTTTAGTAGTGGACCATATTCCAAAAGAAAGTCTGGTTACTAACGAAGACTTCAGTGACTGTACTTGCTTCTATTGTAATGTGCACAATTCATATGGTCATCACTCTGATTGAGCTGTCCAATCAGCATGTATGTTTTTGAATACTTAAATGCATGTATTGTATAATTTATAATATCAAATAAATAGCGATTCATTACATGGCACACTTGACCTGAATATACAGAAGTATAGTATCATGGAAGTGCTGACCTAAAATATGATTAGACAAAAGTAAACTGGATGCTATCTATGAACCCTTCACAGTATATTTTGTAAATGTGTTTTTAACAACTGATTGCAAAGTTTTTTATTGGCACATGGGATATAAAGTGCAACATTTTTCATTGGCACATGGGATATAAAGCCTGTATATTTCTATGTTTTGGATCATGCATACAAGGCGACACTTGAAACTGCTACATGTACCACACACATACAGTTGCACTGTCTCATGTACATATAGACAAACAGTCAAACAGCTAGCCAGCTAACAAGTCCAATGTGCAACAAAGTGAGGCCTTACTTGGATTACATTTCAACAATTCTCATGCTGTATCCATTTAAATCTGAGGCTCCAATCCTCATGCTAGAGCACAATATCTCTAATATTACTGGTTGCTCCAGAGTTCTTTTTTGATTTTAATTTTTTTCTTTGCTTGTATTCCTTTATATAATAAATTATTACATCCATTCACTGAAACAAATAAAAGCAATACACACACACACACACACACACACACACACACACACACACACACACACACACACACACACACACACACACACACACACACACACACACAGACACACACACACACACACACACACTCACACATATACACTTACAATATTAACCATCAAAAATACTTACTGTTAATCAGGCTGGCTGTCAGTGGTGCTCAAGCATTTTACTTAAAAATATTTAATGAGAAGAAAAGAACCTTTGCCCAATACTCATAGTCCTGAATACAAGTTATTCTGCAGACTTTCAGGTTTGATTCAGGTTGCTTGAGGCACTAGTCAAGTGACGCAATCTGAGCCAATAGGAAAGGATGTTCCCTGCTTTATCTAACTGCCCAAGAAGCTCCTATTGGAATGTTGGTTTTTACACCCTGAAATGGCAGGAGGAGTATTAATAAGGTATGAGACCACAGGGAATTCCAGTTCCCTAAACAAGAAAGTCAACTCTTTAAAAAAAAAAGAAAAAACAAATAAATCAAGAGTAATTATTTTACTCTGTGAGGGCTGCAGTTCAGCAAACTGGTACCACAAGTTCCATGTGCTCCATCCATATATACTTCTCTGCTTATATGGCAGTCATTTTAGTATGTCTGCTATTTGTTTTTGAACTATTTGTTTCTTGTGAGGCACACTAGTTTCATGCATCATGCCTTCATTTTATTTTATTTATTTAAATGCCTGTTTTCTAGGTATCCTACAAACTGATGTAACAGCAAAGAACAAAATATTAAAAAGTGGCATATCTAAAAATAATAACTACAGGAATCATAGATTAGTAAAAGTAAATAAACCATTTAAATTAAAAATTAAGATATCCAAAAACAAACATTGTACTACTGTTTGGTCTAGATATAATTCTCCTAAAAAGAAAGATTTTCAGAGAAATCCTAATGCATTTCCTGAAATTGCACACCTGAATCAGGGAGGGAATCTGGTTTCACAGGACCTGAGTAGAGTAGGCAAAAGACAGTCTGCCAGATGTTTTCCATTCTGGTCCATGAAAATATCAGCAGCTCCTTACTAGATAACCTACGATGCCTTGCCTTGCTGGGGCATAGACTCAAAACAGCTCTTGGAGATCATCAGGATCCCATTATGAAGGCTGTGGTAGATGAGCTCAGAATTTCAGATATACATCTGGCTGCAACTGGTGGCCAATACAGGTCCTGCAACACTGCCTGTAACATGTCTGATTTGAGATGTTCTTGTCACTAATCCAGCAAATGAAATTCTGCAACCACTGCAGATCCATTAGATCACAATCCCAAAATAACCCAATAAGAATCAGAACCTAAATCATTGTCTCTAGATCCAGTGTTGAAATAACTGACCATGTCTGAGTCCTGGGTTTTGTGTATCTGCCTGTCATCAAGGACAGCAGATTTGACTGATATGACAATCCTATCTGTGTACATGGGAAGGAGCATACTCTAAGCAAAATAAATGTTATACTCATTCAAGCATGGGAATAAACTGAATATATATAAATATATATATATATATATATATATATATATATATATATATATGTATATGTATGTATATATATATATATATATATGTATATATATATATATATATATATATATATATATATATATATATATATATATATATATATATGGGTCTAGGACACATGCTCGACTAGCATATGTCCGAATCACAAAACATTGAACACACATACATGAAAACGCTTAACATCAAAAAGTGCTTCTGTGTATGTGTAGTTCAAAAAAAATCTACGTTTTTGCAGGGGGGCTTCGCCCCCTGCACCCCCCCACACCCCCTACTTTATTATTCTCACTCCAAGATCGCACTACAGTGGGGAAAAGGGAATTTTCCCTTACCCGCACTGTAGTCTGATCTACAAAACAGGCACACATACACGGAAGTGCTTGTCGATGTTAAGCGCTTTCGTGTATGTTCTTCGATGTTTTGTGATTCGGACATATACTAGTCGAGCATGTGTCCGGATCCTATATATATATATAAATATATATATATATATATATATATATATATATATATATATATATGTAATTAATAAGAATCTAGTATAACAAATGTTGTGTAATAGACAAACAAGCAGCCTGATCTGTAAGCACCTTCTATAAACCAATATAGCGTCACATTCTTGTAACTGTAAATTAATGTTTGTTTATTCTTGAAGAAGCCTACACATTATAACTCTTCACTAAATATTTACATTTACTGCTAGCTCTTGTTGAAAATATATTAAAAGCATAAAATCCTAACAAAATAATATAAAGTAAAAAAATCATTATCCTGCCTGAATGTTAAAACTGTATGTTTTAGTCTAAAGCTGCAGGAATAAGAAAGAAAATTCAGATTAGAATTTAAATAACAAAGATGTATTCTCAACAGAGAAATGGAAATAAATTATAATATTGACTGGTACATTACAGCTGAATTCTGAATCAGTCTGCCTGTAAAAAGATGAATAAAAACATAACCAGAGAGAAAAATACTCAGGCATACCACAGCTGTAACACTTCTCTTCATCTGCAATGGCAGACACAATCTATTAATTTCAAGTGCCTAAATCAATCTGCTCTACTGAATCTTAGATGATTTATATGCATCTCACAAAGCTTTATCTCTGCTAATTACTTATTGCAAAAACATGGGACTTGGAAGAAAAAAAGAAACTGTTATTTGTTAATTCCACAATGATCCAGGTGGTATAAATGTGCAGACTAGGTAGACCTAAATAATAAGATTCGACCTTCCATCAGAATCTTTGCTTTTCTTCAACTTAAAAGTTGCATATCCTGACATACGGTTTTCTCCCAGATGGCAATAAAAATCGGAATTAAAATAAACAATACTATTTCACTGCTATTGAGCCTGAGCTTATCTGCATTCATTCAAGTCTGTACTTGTGTTTTCTTTTCTTTTTTTAAAGGGCTACTGAGGACTTGCATGGACCAGCAACCACCAGTCACATATCATCTTTAATATTACAGTATGTGAAAGCAAGCTGGCTAATAAAGTTAGAAAAGATTTGTAGATGTATTTCATAACCATACCTCTCAATCTCTTAGTGAACGAATTCTGGGTAAAGCCAAAAATGAAAGGGAGAGAGAGAGAGAAAGAGAGAGTGAGAGAGAGAGGCCCAAAATCATGGACATATTTTAAATATTGCTTTTATAAACTTAGAAAGCTGCTAGAATAGCAGGCTTTGCATTAGCATGTATTTTAGGAAGGATATAAAATCTAAAACTCAAATGTATGTTATCATTTAATGACTTGCTCCTCAATGATTTGCCAGAAAAAAGAAATACAGATTTGTCAAGGAACCGACCAAAAATATGAGGCAAAAAGCTGCACATTTTGTAACATTCTGGACAGTTGAAAGGTATAGACATAAGTCAAAGGAACCTCTACCATAACAAAGGAAAAATAATTCATAACAAGTCAAGACTAGCCACTGGGGATGCACAAGCCAGTGCATTTCTTCGTGCCGGTCCCAAGCCTGGATAAATGGGAAGGGTTGCGTCAGGAAGGGCATCCGGTGTAAAACATCTGCCAAATGAGCTATGTGGAAACCAATACAGATTTACATACCAGATCGGTCGAGGCCCGGGTTAACAACGACTGCCTCCAGTACTGTTAGCTGACAGGGTGCTGGCGGAAATTGGGCTACTGTTAGCCAAAGGAGAAGAAGAGGGGGAATGCATGCCAGAAGGCAGGAAGAGAGGAGAAAGTTTAGGAGTGTAGTAGTGAGGGTAGGAACTTTGAATGCTGGCAGCATGACTGGTATAGGGAGAGAGCTAGCTGATATGATGGACAGAAGGAAGGTTGATATATTGTATGTACAAGAGACCAGGTGGAAGGGAAGGCCAGGTGTATTGGAGGTGGGTTCAAGTTGTTCTATCATGGTGTGGATGGGAGGAGAAATGGGGTAGGGGTTATCCTGAAGGAACGGTATGCCAAGAGTGTTTTGGAGGTGAAAAGAGTGTCGGATAGAGTGTTGTTTATGAAGCTGGAAATTGATGGTGTAATGATGAATGTTGTTAGTGCATATGCTCTGCAAGTTAGGTGTGCATGGATGAGAAAGAAAAAGTTTCGAGGGAGTTGGATGAAGTGGTGATGACTGTACCCAAGGGTGAGAGAGTGATGATAGGAACAGATTTCACAGAGGGGATGAGGAAGTGATGGGTAGGTATGGTGTTAAGGAAAGGAATGCAGAGGGTCAGATGGTAGTGGATTTTGCAAAAAGGATGGACATGGCTGTGGTGAATACATATTTTAACAAGAGGGAGGATCATAGGGTGACATACAAGAGTGGAAGGAGATGCACACAGGTAGATTGTATCCTATGCAGGAGGGCCAGTTTGAAGGAGATTGGAGACTGTAAAGTGGTGATGGGGGAAAGTGTAGTTAGGTCACATAGAATGGTGGTCTGTAGAATGACATTGGTGATTAAGAAGAGGAGGAGGAGTGTGAGGGCAGTGCCAAGGATCAAATGGTGGAAATTGAAAAAGGGTGATTGTGAGGTGGAGTTCAAGGAAGAGTTAAGACAGGCACTTGGTGGCAGTGAAATGTTACCGAATAGCTGGGTAACTACAGCAGAGCTAGTAAGGGAGACTGCTAGAAAGGTGCTTGGTATGACACCTGGACAGAGGAAGGAGGACCAGGAGACCTGGTGGTGGAATGAGGAAGTACAGGATAGTATACGGAGAAAAAGGTTGGCAAAGAAGAAGTGGGATTGTCAGAGAGATGAAGAAAGTAGACAGGAGTATAAGGAGATGAGGTGCATGGTAAAGAGAAAGGTGGCAAAGGCTAAGGATAAGGCATATAGAGAGTTGTATAAAAGGTTGGACACTAAGGAGGGAGAAAAGGACCTGTACCGATTGGCTAGACAGAGAGACCGAGCTAGGAAGATGTGCAGCAGGTAAGGGTGATAAAGGATAATGAGGGAAACATACTCACAAGTGAGGATAGTGTGTTGGCAGATGGAAAGAGTACTGTGAGTGGCTGATGAATAAAGAGAATGAGAGAGAGAGAAGGCTGGATGATGTGGGGATAGTGAATCAGGAAGTGCAATGGATTAGCAAGGCGGAAGTAAAGATAGCTATGAAGAGGATGAAGAATGGAAAGGCTGTTGGTCCAGATGACATGCATGTGGAAGCTTGGAGGTGTTTAGGAGAAGGTCAGTGGAATTTTTAACCAGATTGTTTAATGAAATATTGGAAAGTGTGAGGATGCCTGAGGAGTGGAGAAAAAGTGTTTTGGTACAATTTTTAAGAATAAGGGTGATGTCCAGAGCTGTAGTAACTACAGAGGGATAACACTGATCAGTCATAGCATGAAATTATGGGAAAGAGTAGTGGAAGCTAGGTTAAGAAGGGAGATGATGATTAGTGATCAGCAGTATGGTTTCATGCCAGGAAAGAGCACTACAGATGCGATGTTTGCTCTGAGAGTGTTGATGGAGAAGTACAGAGAAGGTCAGAAGAAGTTGCATTGTGTCTTTGTGGACTTAGAGAAAGCATATGACAGGGTGCCTAGAGAGGAGTTGTGGTATTGTATGAGGAAGTCGGGAGTGACAGAAAAGTATGTAAGAGTGGTACAAGATATGTACAAGGGTAGTGTGACAGTGATGAGATCTGCCATGGGAGTGACAAATGCATTTAAGGTGGAGGTGGGATTACATCAAGGATCAGCTTTGAGCCCTTTCTTATTTGCACTGGTGATGGACAGGTTGACAGACAAGGTCAGACAGGAGTTCCCGTGGACTATGATGTTTGCGAATGACATTGTGATATGTAGTGAGAGCAGGGAACAGGTCGAGGAGACCCTGGAGAGGTGGAGATATGCTCTTGAGAGGAGAGGAATGAAGATCAGCCGGACTAAGATGGAATATATGCGTTTGAATGAAAGGGAGGATAGAGGAATGGTGAGGATGCAGGGAGTAGAGTTGGCGAAGGTGGATGAGTTTAAATACTTGGGATCAACAGTTCAGAGTAATGGCGAGTGTGGAAGAAAGGTGAAGAAGAGAGTACAGGCAGGGTGGAGTGGGAGGAGAAGAGTGTCAGGAGTGATTTGTGACAGATGAGTACCAGTAAGAGTGAAAGGGAAGGTCTACAAAATGGTAGTGAGACCAGCTATGTTATATGGGTTGGAGACAGTGGCATTGACAAAAAGGCAGGAGTCAGAGCTGGATGTGGCAGAGTTAAAGGTGTTAAGATTTGCATTGGGTGTGACGAGGGTAGACAGGATTAGGAATAAGTATATTAGAGGGTCAGCCCAGGTTAGACAGTTTGGAAACAAAGCCAGAGAGGCGAGATTGTGTTGGTTTTGACATGTGCTGAGGAGGGATGCTGGGTATATTGGGAAAAGGATGCTAAGGATGAAGCTGCCAGGTAAGAGGAAAAGAGGAAGGCCTAAGATAAGGTTTATAGATGTGGTTAGAGAGGACATGTAGGTGGTTGGTGTGACAGAGCAAGATGCAGAGGACAGGAAGAAATGGAAACAGGTGATCCGCTGTGGTGACCCCTAACCGGGAAAAGCCAAAAGAAGAAGAGGAAGAACTAGTCAAGACTAACCTGAAAGTTTGAGGCCACTGCTTCTACCTAAGATGCTGGTGACCTGTGAGTGCCACCTACATGTCAGCTGGCTATCCATGGGGGAGGGGAACCTGAGGGACAATAAATGTCTTACTAAGCTTAAGTAAGGGGAGTGGAACAAGTGATTCCCTGGCTCCTGTGGCAACAGAGAAACTGTGTCAAATGTTAAAAAGTGACGTACTGCAAACTCCCAGAGATAGGAGTGGGCCCTCTGCTGAAGTACTGAGTAGGTTTCTCAGTGTATGTTTATGACGAAATAGTGCAAGTCCCAAAATAATGAGACATTATGTGTAATTAAACAGAAAAAATATATTAAGTCCAAAATCGGTGTCCCTAAGAGAAGTCCCCCTTCTTCAAAGTACAGTGATCTATATTAAGTAGTCGCAAAGTCCTTCACATCAGGAGTCTATGGGGGCCTGTCCCATATACAATGTGCTTCTAATGTGTAACAATGAGTTTCACACTTTGCTGATACATCTGTAGAATCACACTTAATTTTTTTCAGTTTTGGGACTCACATTGTAGAGCCTCAAAATTCCAATAGGGCATCACAAGCTATTATAATAATGGAGTGACTCCATTCTTAATCGTTGTAAGGAAATGGACATTGATAAGGATATAACACCAAAAGCACCAATCCTGCAAGCTGACAATGATCAAAACTCTGTGCCCAAACCAAATCCTCCACAAGGTGAATGAATATATATATATATATATATATATATATATATATATATATATATATGGGTAACTAGAAGAAATTCTGCAATTTAACTTCAATGAAGAGGGATTAAAAGTTAAAGAAAAACATCTGAACTAAATTTCACAACAAGAATAGATCATTGTTGATCATCAAAACGCCCTACAAATGTCTTGATTATGGTATCAGTCGCTAAATATGAATCCATGGGAAGGGAATGGTCAGCAACATCAAAGGCTTTTGGGAGGTCCAAGCAAAGGTAGGCAGATATAAGTCCTTGCTTCATATGCACAGTGATATGACTGAGGGTAGCTTGTGACAATCATATCAACCTATACTACCTTCTTTCAAATGGGAATGTAAGTGAGTACTGGTTGTAGGGAGGGTTCTTTCTGTTCATTTGCTAACCAGATAAGCCTATGAGGAACAAGTGTACCTCTTTTTGGAGTTGTCCAGGTCAATAAATGAAAATAAATAAATAAATGTTGTATAAGTGACTTACTCAGAGTTGTATGATTATCAATTGTAGACTGAGGGTACTAGACTCAGTACTGTAGAATGAAGCTAATGGCCAATTTGTAGCTCTAGCCCTTTGTACTCATCTAAGCAAAAAGACTAGAGTGTACAAAAATATAAAGCACTAAAGACCTCTGGCTTTGACACTGTCAATAGAGCTAGTGAAGTTACAATTCCTGTAAGTAGCTATGTGTGCAATATGATTTAGCTGGCTGTGTTTAGCAGTGAACGTGCATGAGGTATGTTTTTGTTAAGTTAAATCAGATAATTTTATGTGGAACTACACATTTCAAAACCAGTTTTGCTAAATGAGTCTGTATTGTATCATGGAATGAATGAACTGGGAGCCATAGGTAATGATTTGCCATAGTTGGTGAACCTATTGTTTGTTGGCATCTGATTAAGTGACACTGGTTCCTTTGACTGACATCTTGAGTGACAGTGTCTGCTAGGTGATACACTGAGTGCACTGTTAAAGTTGGAGTAAAGGAAGAAGTTGAGGTTAATGTTTTTATCACTTTCTCTGTTTGGTCAGAGTTTGCATGAGCGTGTGTTTGTATGTTTGTGTGTGTGTGTGTGTGTGTGTGTGGGGGTTGTATGTATATTGCGGGAACTTGCTGCCCCCACAATATACATACATCAATATGCATACATCCAAGCACATCACTCAACTGGAAAGATCTCAATGATTTCTAACCAGGAAAATATAAGGTCTTAATTCCATTAACTATCCCAATAGATTACATTGTTCCTATAGTCAGTACCCTACTCACTGCTCTACGCTAACATCTATGACATACATACAAGGCCATGTCAAACCCAGAGCTGTTGGACATGCTATACTTAAATAAATCCCAATCCCTCAGAGCCACACACTCCAGGGATCTAAACCTTGTCATCGCAATAAACAAAACATGCTGGAGGGATAGGTTCCTGACCCAGAGACTCCCCAGACTCTGGAATAGACTGCCCATACATGTCAAGCAGAGCACCTCTTTTGGCCTCTTCAAAAGGAACCTTGATGATTGGATGGGAGAAAGGAAATTCACCTCAGGGATCATGTCAGTCGCCCTGCTAGACAGGGGTCTAGGAAAGTAAACAGTGTGGGAAGAAATAGCCAGGGAATTGTTATGGCTGGTTTTGTATAGGCCCTAGGGCCGATAGCCTAGTACAAACCTATGAACCTATGAACCTATGAAGCTTTTTGAGCCATAGAAGACACAATCTTATCTGACCTCTTCTTACTTCACAAAACTAATGTACAAACGCCCACATTAGGGACCTAAATATACTCTGAAAATACACATTCTCAGTGGAGAGATACATTCCTAATTCAATGTATGTATGGTCTATGGAATAAGTTTTCATTACAGATCAGTCATGATACTGCTTTAGTTACCTTTAAGGCTAATCTTGATGACTGGATGGTTAACAAGAAATTTACACCAGTTTTGGCTTGCACAGCTCTTCTTGATCTCAGAGATTAAATTAAGTGGTCATAAATGGTGATATAATATTTTAGTTTGTATTTTTAAAGGTGTATATGACAAGGCATCATATGGAGCCTGTGATCACTTGCCTAATGTCATTCCTTTGTTTCTGTGTTCCTATTACTCATAGCAATTCCATTGTTCAGTGCCTCTAGAGAAAATAGTGCCCCAAACTGACAACTAGCTGGTACTCAGTGTATGGATGTAGAATACAGAGACCACTTTGCATCTCCTGTCCTTTACTACAACATCTGCTATGAAGTAACTAGTACAAATTGCAGCTAATTTTTCCAAGACTGGAGTCTATAGCAGCTGTCAGCTAACTTTTTCAACCATGAACTTGTGGCTGGCCAAGAAATCAGACCCTAAATCCTTAAGATGTCTTGCAGTGCCTGAATCATATTTGCACTGTTTGTGTAATCAAACACCAAGGTCTGCATCTGCCCTTTTCACTACATCTGCACTGAATCATTGTGCATGGCAAGCCCTACCAGTTGCTTATGACATACTTAGTTACTTACTCTTTGTTGACCGGGTTTTATATGCAGATTACATAATGCTCCTTGAAGGAGTGAAGGTCAGCTGCCACCTACTGGCCCTGATAGTGCTCTGGTTCCTTTCACCCCAGTAATTACATCCTGGGATTCAACCCAACCATATAATCTATTAAGGAGTGCCCTTGATGTTTGTTATAATGGATAAGTTCTTACTAGATCCATTGATCTGTAAAGACACTCCTCATAGATTGATCGCATATAAGCTCCTTTCATGCCACTTTGGATGGGTGGCCCCACAAATCAGCTCCATTATAGGTTCATAGGTAGGTACTAGGCTATCGGCCCAAGGGCCTACATAAGCCTAGTCAACAAGGTTCCCTGGCGTATGCCACCCAAGAAAGCAGAGACACAGTAGTGATCCCTGGGGTGTATTTCCTATTTACCATCCACTCATCAAGATTTTTCTTGAAGAGTGCTAATGAAGAACTTTGCTTGACATAGATGGGTAGCCTGTTCCAGAGTATGGGAAGTCTCTGGGACAGGAATCTATCCCTCCAGCATGGCCTGTTTATTGTGGTGACAAGGTTTAGTTCCCTAGAGTGTGTAGCTCGGAGTGAATGGGATTTCTTTAGGTGTAGCATGTCCAACAGCTCTGGGTTTGACATAGCTTTATATGTTAGGCAGAGATTACCTTGGAGTAGGCAATATGCTACGGAGTAAAGCTGGAGTTTTTTGAGATGGTCAGTGTAGGGCATTTGTTTGAGGGCAGTAATCCTCTTTGTGAGGTACTTCTGTGGCCTTTCCAGCTGCTGCAGGTATCTTGTGGGGTACATTCTAAAAGGGGCGTTGTACTCTATAATGGGTCTAATGAGTGTAGAGTAGAGGGGAACAATGACCCTTTTTTCCTGGATGAGAACCCTTGATGAGGTGTGCCATGTAGAAGGACTTCCTGACTACTGTGGCAATGTGACTATCAAAGGAGAGACTACTGTCCACCTGGGTCCCTAGGTCTCTTATCACACATTTGGTGTTAAGTAGATTGCTGCCTATGTGGTAGTTCATGGGTACAAAGTTTTTACCAAATGGGATGACACTGCACTTTTTCGCATTGAGCTTGAGGCCATGGCTCTGATACCAGGCATCTGTCTAAGCGAGGCCCTTCTGTAGGATGTCCACATCATTTGGGGACTTGACTATGGCTCCTAGTTTGCAGTCATCTGCGAACTTAGTTAGCCAGAGGCCTTCTGTGTTAGCTGTATTTCACAGAAAGATACCAAACAAGAGAGGTCCCAGGATAGAAACCTGTGGTACTCCACTTGCCACTGCTTTGAGGTCAGATTTAAAGTGTGCAACTTTTACAGTGTGGGTTCTGTCAGTGAGCCAGTTGGCAACCCATCTTGTGATGTAGGGATTTATACCTAGTTTAGTGAGTTTAGCTATAATTCCAGAATGGGAGATGGTGTTGAAAGCCTCGGCGAGGTCAAGATAGGCAGTGTGAACCACCTAACCCTCATGGCTTTGGTGACTGCCTCAAAGAAGTTGATCAGGTTCAGGAGGCATGATCTGCCTCACAAACCCAAACTGAGTGGGATCCAGAGTTTGGAGAGGAGGCCAATATCTTATATTTGTTGTTGATGATGATTTCCATGGCCTTGCAAGACCAGGCAGGCTAGGGGCAATAGGTCGGTCGAGTAGTCTGGATCAGTGGTGGCCCCCTTATGGAGTGGGATAACTGTTGCTGTGCACCATTCAGTGGGCACAAAGCCTGATCTGCAGGCTATTATTGAACATGGTGCTTAAGTGAGCTTGGATGTGTTGTCCAGCCCCATGGATGCTGTGTTTTTGTTTTAGAGAGTGCAGCTTTACCTCTGCAGTTGTGATTACAGGGACTCTGCATTTCTTCCTAATGATATGGCCCTTTTTTAGGGGGAGGGGAGAGTTAGCATTGAACCTATCTGCCAGGATGTTGGCAATATCAGTTGGTTCTGTAATTTTAATGCCGTTGTGCTGTAAATCAGAGCAGATCTGCATGTTGCCATCAAGATTCTTGACATAGCTTTATAATGCTTTGGGGTTGTCCTTAGAATCAGTGGTGATTTTGTTTTCATAGCTAGCCTTGGAGGATCTTATAAGGAATCTCAGCTTTTTACTGAGGCTGATCAGGATGGCAGGGTTCTGTTTGGGATAGCACAATCCATGAGTGCTTATAGAGTGCATTTGTGTAGGGAGCAGTTTGTGTAGCTGCATTGTCCATCCATCTGCATGGGTGTCAGGTTCACCACTTCTGTCTGTCTTAAGAAAGTTGGCTTTGACTTTTTTTTTTTACCATTGTTTTTAATGGGGGGGGGGGGCGGGGATGTGGGAGGGTGATTAGCTTATGGTCAGATCGGACCAACGAGGAGTTGACTTCAAGTGTGGAACACCTGTCACTCATATTGGTAATGACTAGGTCTAGGATATTGTTGCCCCTGGTGGAGGTGTGGATAAGTTGATCCAGGGCATTGGAGTTTATGAATTCCAGGTGAAAGTGTTGGTTAAAGTACACAAGTAGTTTTTTCAGTTTCAGTTAATGGGGGGTGGTGAAGTCACCATTATTAGGGTGTTTGGTTGAACCCTAATATTTTCCAGTACATCAAGAAAAGAGGAGGAATCCTGGGGCATGGTGGGGGATCTGTAGCAAGCTACAATTTGGATTGCAGTTTTGCCCAGAGTTAGTTGATGCATTATGCTGAACAACTAGCCTGGAGGTGATGCTGAAAAGTGATATGAGTTATAGCCTGGTAGTGAACCAGGTCTCAGTCACTGCACAGATATCCATGTTATCCATTTTAAGGAGTGCCTTGAGTGCATTTTGAGATTTAGACTTATAGCATTTATTAGCATTACCCTCAGTTTTTGCTTGCCTGTTCCTGTTATGTTGTCATTTGAACCTTGCCTAAAACAGCAAGAGCCTTAGCCAGTTGACAGGTGCAGGCCATCTGTGAGCCAATTGTTGAAGTTAATCATTTTGTCCTTGATGTCATTCTGGCTATGGGCTAAGGTCATAGGCTAGTCCTGGGCAGATCAGAGAGCTCTTCCATGTCTCTTACATCTCAGGTCATTCACTTCAACATGGACAATGACAGAGTCATATTTCATGACAGTGTCATTGGACCTGACAGTGTGTGGTGTGGGGTTTGTTTGTGTGGTGGGTTTGTGGAGGTGACAGGCACCTATCAGTGGACCTGCACCCGACCTGCAGTCTGACAGTAACACCTATGTTGTTAGTGTGTTTTACTGGTTTTAGTGCTGTGTGGGAGTGTGTTGAGTGGGGGGCTGTGTGGTTGAGTTGTGGTGTCATGTCCTGTGTTGCAATGTCCCTTGGGTTGTTGCAAAATATAGCTAAATACGGTCAAATATAAAATGGCTATTTAAATTTTACGACTTCCCTTAAAAGAGAAATTGCATTACTGGAGTAGGGTCTTGTAGTGGTAAGGAGTAGGTTAAGTAGCAGGGAGTAGGGCTTTAGTTTTTTAGTTATGAGTTTTTGGGGGTGGAGTTATTCAAAATGTAATAGGTCAATCATTTTGGTTCGACATTTAGTGATTCGACCTATTACATTTTTGAAATGCTGATATAGACCCCTACAGCATATGGCATTATATGTACACATCCACCCTTTAGCTTAGGAATTTCCAGAAAAATGTGCCAAATACTGTTTGATGGCGAAGTAAACCCTGCTGAAGGGCCCAGATGATAATGTAAGTCGGTTTCTGCTATATTTAAATATCTCTTCCCCACTTCCATTGCTACCCATCTTGATAACCAAGGCCATGGCCTTGTATCTAAACTGACAATAGTTTACATGGGTAATTTGTGTTTCTTGCTGCTAACTGTATGGCATGGCTTATAGAAATATCATTCTGTGCAAGACTTTTTTACCTTTAGACAAAATAAGTTTCAATCAAATGGAGATAACAGTACACCACAGTTTATGCTTCTTGTTTCGTGTTGCTCCCCTTCCCTCATTAACCTGTTCCCTTTCTCTATGCAATCTGTTGAAATGCTTAATAATTCTCATTAAAAAGTCAGATCATCTGTCTTGAAAAATTGTGACATATCTCATTCCAAAAAATTTGCATGATGACATTTTTATATATTCTGCTTCCGACCTAAAAGATGCCTAGTAGAATAGCCACCATTTTTGCATGTCAGTGGGCATGTACTATAGTACAGCTAGCAGCTAACACAAAATGATGATGGAATTCTTCCCATAGCTATGCCATCCTGATCCTCTTTTGTTGTATTATGCTACCACATAGTACAATCCATTTTATAAATCCATTATTGCCAAATGTTGCTGTTGAGATTTTAAAGGGGAGGTGCCTGCAACTCATCGTACAGGTGCCATGCATATGATATGATGCTCTCCCATATTATGTTGCAGTTTGGTCAAATATTTTTGTTCTTGCTGTTTCAGATTTGATTTCTGAATTTCTAAGTGCAAAAATGTCTGGGTATACCTATTAGTAGTTTCCCTGAGCAAAGTATGCACAGCTTTAGGCATATTTAGGATGAATCACATTTATGTCCACATTTTTGCCAGGTCTGTTCATCCAATGAAGCACTTTTAGTGAATTAAAACTGAAAAGGTGTTTTTATTTTCATGTCTGTATACTGTTTAAGGCATTATATTAGTAATACAATGATCTAAATATGTTATTGCCACAACCATAATTCTATAGATGTTTTAAACTTTTGAAGAACAAATAACGAAGACATTATCATTGCTTGTAAGGAAGCAGCTGCCCTCACTCCCCATATTTTTATTTAAAACAGTATTACAAAAAGTGAGGGGTTCAGGGTATAGCACCCCCTTTGATATGTATAATATATGAAGTTATTATTTTTAATTGCTTCTGAAAATAGAATTGCTACTACTATATATATATTCTATATAATTAAAGCATTATTAGTGGAACATATGGAGTGATTGTTACCCCCTTTAACACATTGTCCTTATTTAAAAAAAAGATAAGTATACTGATTTACAGAAGCATGGATTGATGAGCTGTAAATTAATTGTTTGCTTTTCTTGTTTCTGACTGGGGATTATTACTGCCAGTGTTTATGAAAGAGGGAGCTATTAAGGCAGTTTTAATTTATTTATTTACACTTTATCAGCTAGATTAGTCCTACCAGGCCAATAGCCTCTTTCAAGGGAGACCCAAGCTGATATTCATATTGACTGCAGAAAATTTGGCCAGGGCACTAGAAAACTTCCCCTACTCTTTTCTAAAATATAAACAGCAAGAAAATATGAAGTCCGTTGAAACCATTCTAAGTAAAATGTATGTAAAACAAGAAGTAGAAGGAGAACATGGAAGGTGAAAAGGATACCTGGAAATGTTAAAAATCTTTTAGAAGAAAATATTAAAATTAGTCATTTTAAGTAAAGTGGGGCAAGGAAATAATCGGCACCAGGGTTAGATTGATTAAGTTATGGATATTATAAAGGAATAGACGAAAGCAAAAAAGACAGTGTTCATTAAAAGATTGAATGGGTGGTTGGAGAAAGCTATAAAGTGGTGCAGGGGTTAGAGTTGTTGCCTCACAGCAAGAAGTTCTCTGGTTTGATTCTTGGCTGGGGTGCCTTCTGTGTGGAGTCTGCATGTCTTCCCTGTGTTCATGTGGGTTTTCTCCCATATTACAACAACATATATCTGGAGTGTTACTCCCTGGGCCTCTGCTGAAAATTGGCTTTGTTCCAAGATGGACTTTCCTGGTAAACAAATAATAAAAGATGAGGAGATATGTGGTGGAATGATTAGATTTATATGCAAAAAGATGTAAAATATTTAAGGCCAATAACTCTAGGAAATAACAGAGCATAATTTCTTTTACTAAAATAATATAAAAAAGGATGCAAGAAGCATTGGGTGAAGTTTTAGCAGATGGGAATGCTGACGTAAAAGAGGTTAAAGAAATGTCAGTAATGGTAAAAGCAATAGTAAATTCGGTTTTGAAAACAAGCAAGCCTGGGTGTTGGCGGTATCCCGCCATGTGAATGACAACATCTACATGTGCAATGTTCTTAGTGCCATGGGATAATACTAGGCTAATGACCCAGATCTCATACAATCCTATCCATTACTATCTCATTTAAACCCAAATTGCTATCTCTAGGTGAGGGAAGACAGTGGGGTATGTGTGTGCGTGTTTGATTTTATTACAGACTGCCTCTGTACATCTGGGACATGAATACCACCCCATGAGTGAATTAGTGATTACACATCCAGTGGTCTAGAGATGGGTTGCAGAGGGTCAGGGAAAGGCTCTGCTTCACGATGTGTGTATGCATCTTCGAGATGATGATATCGTCAGTGTTCCGTAGAAAGGATGTGATGTGGAGAAAGGGAAAAAGGGATATTGGATTCAGGGGGCTATATAAAAGGTAGTGTCAAATGAGAATAAATTCAATACATTATGCAATAACCGTAATATACAACCAACGCACACACACATCAGTTGACTGAGGTCATATTCAAACACAATACCTATGTACAAAACCTGGATTTCAAATACCGTACCTGTCTATGTACACAAGCTGGATTCCATACAATGCAAGACTAGTGCCACCACAGAAGTCTAACTTTCACACTGTCAAGAGTGCACTTTATAGAGGATGACATCATCAGTGTATGCTGAGGAGAAGAAGATGTTGACATAGCTGTGGACTCACATCCTAGTGTAAAATTGTCTCCAGAATGATAGCTGAAGGAAGACAGCAGTAGGTAGGCTTATGCTGACATGAGTCTGCATGCACACACAAATCGACTGTTGTGAAATTAAAACCCCTACCTATATAGTTACACAGGCTAGAGAATATAATACTTAATGCTAGCATCACCACAAAAATCTGACTTCATTAGTGTCAGAGTGCACTTTATAGCGGATGACATCATCAGTATATGCTAAGAAGAGGATGGTGGGAGGGCTGTTTGAAACTGCTGTGGAGTCATTTAGCAGTGTAAAAGTATCTCCTGAATGCTGCTTGAATGAGGGTAGCAGCACCTGGACTTCTGCTGATGTGGCTATGCAAACTCCCTGTCAGACATAGACACATACAAACTGACTGCTGTGAGATTAGAACCTGCACTTATCACATTATACAAGCTAGAGAATACTAATGCCACTGCAGAGGTCTGAGTGTAATACTGTCAAAGTGTGTTTCATAGAAGATGATCTCATGTAGTGTTGCAAGTAACATATACTGTTATGAGACTTGGGTACAAAACCAGGATTTGTGATATGATTGTGTGAGCACAATTTGCAAAAGTACTTATAAATACATCCTGGCAACCTAGATCAAATTAAGCATTCATTAATGCATATTGCAGAAGTGAGACAAACGTACTTATTTTTCAGAATGTTGTGTAGATGAAACATACACACACACACACACACACACACACACACACACACACACACACACACACACACACACACACACACACACACACACACACACACACACACAAACACACACACACACACACACACACACACACACACACACACACACACACACACACACACACACACACACACACACACACACAGACACACACACACACACACACACACACACACACACACACACACACACACACTTGGGAAGCACAAGTAGTGCAATATTCAGATGAAGGTATGTCCACATTGATACAAGTTACTGACAATATCGGTTGGATATGATCAGGCATGACCAATGTTCACTGTCGCTATAAAACATACCAAATTTAACAATGCAGTTAGGTTATGTATTTCTGGAGTCTGTTTGACAATGGCACAAGTACTGATATAGCATTTGCAAGTGGATTGGTACAGGCCACACATGAATATCATACAGTATGTGTTCAGTGAAGCACTCATGCCAATGTCCTTCTCTTGTGTTTTTGAATGCATTTCTTTGTATTGGAGGATTACATCCCAGTAACCAGGGTTAAGACATTATAAACCTCTAAACAAAGTGCAAGACTGAGAAGCTGATTACATGGATGATGGCAAACGTATTAGCGCATGCATGATTTGAATTTCAGGAACTCAACTTGGACTTATAAAGTAGCAGTGTCCACGGTTGCTCATTGTCAAACTTTCGAGAAATAGGACAGACAGCAAATGAACTAAATGGAGTTAAATGTAAAATATATCTTTTGTTGTTAATGTTTCATGTGTCAGGCTTGCAGGTGTGTTATGGAAGAAATTGCTGGCAGCTAGTACGATGTGCATGCTGTAGCCTGTCTTTAAAATGTTGGGGACAAAGTTTTCTTAACAAAAATAAATGTTGGTCTTGCCTTCCCCATTTGTGTGACATTAAGCACTGAGCAAACGTGGTTCTTTGCTTAAGGAAAACAGTAAGAAATTTAATACAGTATGCCTTCCTTGTGCAAACAGGTTCAGTGGTAATGCGTGGCTGTCCGTACTCTGGACAGCGTGGAAATACAGCTGCTGCCTAGCTTTGTCTGTGACACAGGGTGTAGGAGCACTGAGATCCTGGTCAGAGCACAGGTGAGCCAGTTCCAAATCCAGATGATTCTCTTTTCTTTTACAAATGGTGTCAGGATGCCATTAGCTAAGTATATGTGATCAGGACTGCAAATGTGACTATCAGTGACTACAGTAAAGTGTGTGTGTCTTCCCCGAATTGTATCAGTAATGGCTACCTAAATAGACTTCTACAACTAGGAGCGATTTTGTAGGCCTCACTGGAAATCACAAGTTAATTCAGTGTACAATTTGCTACAAATAACAAGGGGTGGTACAACTTTTGAAATGATAAGTGTGACTCAGCAGATATGCTAACTATTTCTGTAGGGCCAGATATCCTGAAAAGTGTGTGCAGTATGCTTGTTCACAGTAAGGACAGTCTCAGCATCACATTAGATGGACATTTCATTCTTCATCTTACTAAAGATGCTATAATATAGTCTGATGAGACAGAGGAGGAGTTGACAGACACAGGGCTCAAGAGGACATAGGAGGTACTGTCGTGCCACATTCATGAACATCCTAATGTTGTGTTGGTATGATGTTTCTTCATAATCAGAGTTCTGCTCTGTAGCATGAATTGCATGGGATAAGGCTAGAGGAGACATAGGGTGGCAATAATTAATATGTCCATATACATTTGTTTGAATAAGATGTGGCAATCTCTGCTGGACTTACAAAGCCATGTATGACCCAGCTCTGTTAGAAATGTGACATCTAAAGAAATCCCAATCCCTCCACACCACATGCTCCAGATACCTCAACCTCATTACCACAATCAACAGAACATGCTGGAGGGACAAGTTCATAACCCAGAGACTGCCCATGCTATGGAACAGACTTCCCATACATGTCAAGCAGAGCACCTCGCTGACCCTCTTCAAGAGAAATCTTGATGAGTGGATGGGAAACAGAAAATTCACCCTGGAGAGAACTCCAGTGGCTCTACTCGACAGAGGCACTGGAAACTAAGGTTGGGTGGCACTATGCCAGGGTAATCCTATGGCTAACCTTGTAAAGGCCCCAGGGCTATTAGCCTAGTACACACCTATGAACCTATAAACCTATGTGGGACATATGAAATATACTGGTACCATGTGTGAATTGATTTTTGACAGTTATATCGATTGTAGCCCACCTCACAGTTTACTTGATAGGGAGACATATCATACTTATGTAAAAGAAGGGGTAGACAGATGGATGGACAACAGATACAATGTATCACACTTATGTAGGAGAAGGGGTAGACAGATGGATGGACAACGGATACAATGTATCATACTTATGTAGGAGAAGGGGTAGACAGATGGATGGGCAACAGATACACAGGAAACAGACCTCTGAAAACAGTCCTTAAGAGCATCCCCTACTGGTGGGTTATACGTTATAAGCCTTGACAAGATGCAAATGTATTTTTATCTATCTTACCATCACCTGAACATGACACAAAGGGAATCCTACAGCAGATATTGAAATCTTGCACACTACAGGAGCAGTGATCCCTTATAGAATCAGGGTAACATGTCTGTAATATCCATCAGCAGAGTCATGTCAGTATGCAGAAAACATGATATGACCTGTACATTCATCAACATACTAGCTTCACACCCTTAAAGAGGGGTGTGAGTGAAGGGGTGCACACAAAGAGAGATGGACATACATATAACCACGTTTGGTGTAATGGAACCTTCATGGACATGTTTATGGTCTGTTCTCATTATTAAGCTACCATGCTCTGTAGCATGAAGTGACTGACATCGGGGTACAGACGGGTTAGGAGAGGGACAACAGGCTTACGAGAAGCAGAATAAGGTTGATAAATATATCATAGTTGTCGGGATGGATGCAACTTCAAATACTTTTTTTGGACAGTATTCAATATATCACCATGAGAACTCATAACTGGAATTAATGTAATACAGTTTCAATTTGGTTACGTGAACTTTTGTGTGCATGGGCCTTGACCAAGGGAAGACTGAGGCACATATTTTGTTTGTAATTCCTACCAAATATTTCCTGCACCTCTGATCGAATGGAAGCTGATAATTCAGGGAGAGTGGATAACTTACACAACGAGGACAATGTGAGTTTAATGCAATTTATTGCTTTGCTCACTCAGATAAATCCTAAAGTTGACTTGGTTTGTTCTAACAACAGGGATTTGGTTAACACAAGTGGCACTATCGTCAAAATGAATAGGAAAGGAGAAACACCGAATGAAGAAAGGAATGATGTTAGGACGTCCTATTCGGGGGAGTTGACAGGAGGAGCAACCGTGATTGGCAATAATGATGAGAATAGGGGAGAACAATTGGTTATGGATGGTACTCTCCCTATTGGTAATGGAGATTTCTTATCTTGGATGAATAAGGAGCCAATACCAATGAATAACCTCTATGGGGGACAATCACATGAAAGTGAAGACCCATTGGTAAATTATAAACAAAAACTCTGTAACGTGGAAAAAATATTAGGGGTCTTCAGTTGGACAACATGTTTTTGAGGACTGTATCAGGGTGCAACATGTTCCTAAAGGACTTAGAATTTGTAAGTTCCCCAACAACATCCAGAATGGTTCATTGTTGCACCAGGAACTTTTAGAGTTGCTTGACCATACTGGCCTGGACTTTATGCGACTATTAATTAGAGATAACCAACGATCTATGTTAGCACTAAAAGAGGAAATTTTAGTACTACAAAAGGAGGTGACTACACACAATGCATTTGAAATGAACGAGGGACTATACCAGAGTATAATCCTGCGTATTGAACAACACAAATCCAATATCAAAAAGAGAAAGGAGAAAAAAATTGAAGTGTGACCAGTAGGAATATGAGCAGAAAAGAGCTTACCCACTGCCAAGAGCAAATACACGTCAAAGGGTATCTTTTGTGGAAATGGATAAAGTGGTGATCGGACCACCACCTGCTGAGGATGAAGAAGAAATGGAGGTGTTTAGAGGGCCAAAGGACAGTACAGGACAGGATTTTCAATTTCTACTGAGGAGGTCGGCGAGATTGAAGAACAAAAGCGGTTCCTGGACACCCAGGAACAAGGGGCAGAATTGCAGGGGCTATCGAGGACAGCAAGGGGGTCAAACCAGGAGGAATGGGAGACCACCACCATGCCACCAGCGGTAAGGCAATTCAATAAATACTTGCAAAGCCCTGTTTATATGAATACTGACCGTTTTGCCACTGAACTTTTAGTAAGGAATTTAAACAGCAATATTCACTTTAATAGTGATGTAGAAGTTGTAGAAAACAATGAATGTAATTTGAGTATGTTTGCAAATGATCTGTATAACAATGTGTTTTTAAAAAATGAAAGTGACATGTTGCAAATGGTTGGAAGTGATTTGTACAACACCATTTTTCTGAATAATGACTGTTTAGATGATGATGTTATAAGTTACAATTTGAAAATTAATGTATATTTGAAAAACAAAAGTGTGGCTAAATATAAAAACAGTATTTTATTTGAATACAAAGGGCTTCAAATATATAATTATAGTGAGGTAGTTTTGGAAGACAGTCACTGGGCGTTGTTTTCAAAAGGATTTACCTTCATACCTAAAAAACAGAACACAGTAAAAACCATTTTGGATTTGAAGTTATTTGCAAGGACAGTTAATTTAAAATTGTTATTAGATAAAGGGAATGATGGTAAAGACCCATTTGTAAGAAAAAGTACTTATAACCCCCATTACTACCACTGGTAGCTTTATTTGAAAAGTTGAATGAAATTGAGTTTAGAAGTTTACAGGATAATAAATCTAATCAGACGTGTAATCATTTGACCAAAGAGGAATACAAGGTGTTGGTGGAGTTAACAAGGAATCAAGACATAAGAATTATGAACCGGACAAAGGGGGTGAAGTTGTCATCATGGGTCAACACGATTACACAGTTAGAATGTTGACGTTTTTGAATGACAGCACACATTTTACCACAGCTTCCTTAAACGAGATACATTTATTTAATAGTAGGCTTGACATGATGCTGGAAGAGCTTTTCCAGGATTTACCTTCAGTGAGAGAGAGATAAAGTACTTGAAGTGGTAAACCCCTTGATTCCATCTTTCTTTGGGATCCCACAAATTCATAAATCTTTAGAAAACTCACCAATGAAGCCCCTAGTGGCAGGAAGGGGAAGTAAAACAGAACCCGAAGCAAAAATGGTGCATTTTCATTTAAAGGGATTCTTTGAAAGAAAAGACAATGTACTAAAGGACTCATGACATTTACTTAAATGCCTAGCAAAAAGTGAGTTTAAGGAGGATATTATTTTCCTGAGTATTGATGTTAAGGATTTGTTTTGACCATTCATCCTGAGGAAGGGATGGAGATGTTTCAGGAAGCCCTTAAGGAAGGTACTAGGTTTTCTGGGGACACCACTTATGAATTAGCTACACTCATAGAACTGGTGTTAAAAATAACTTTGTATGGTTCCAGGGGAAGTACTTTAAACAGACTTGGGGGTGTAACAATGGGTGCGGCGGCTGCACCAATGTTTACTAACATAATATTATGGCAATGGGAGACTAAATTTGTCTTGAGCTTCTGGTTTAGGAGGAATATTTTAAAATATTACAGATTCCTGGATGATATCCTGGTGTTGTGAGAAGGCAGGATGGATGAGATAGAAGAATTTGTGGAGTGTTTAATGCAACCACCAATTTGCTTATGTTCACCAGTAGTGTGGAGAGTGAGGCAGTGAATTATTTGGATATCCAAATTTACAAAAATAGGAATGAAGGTTGTTATGAATCATCCATTTATAGGAAACCTACCTACTCTAATAGTTTTTTGCATTTTGGAAGTGACCACCCCTTTTGGCAAAAAAGATATTTGGTCAAAGGACAAATGATTAGACTATCTAGGTTAATAATGGAAGAGCAGAAGTTTAAGGATGACTTGAAAATTTTAAAAGAGATGTTTAAGTCAATATGTTATTATCCTACAGCTTTGTTAGAAGGACAGGAACATTATGTTGTCAGTAAAAGGAAGGATATATATCCCCCTTTACTGAGAAACCTGGAAAGTGTGATGGGTGAAAAGAGAACAAAATATGAGTCTGATTGTTGTGTTTTGACATATGACCAGTATTTCCCAGAAGTTTGAAAAATAGTAGAGAAGAACTGGAAGTGTGTCTTTGGAGCATTTGGGTTGATTAAAAAACTGGGTCATAGTCCAAAAATAGTATATGGAAGGGGCCAAACATTAAAAACATGTTTGAAATAAATAAAACTAAAGATAGGATACCCATGGGGAAGATGAATAAGTGTAATGGATGTAGGGAATGTAGATACATCTGTGAAACAAAAAAAAGTGGGTATCGAAGGGTACAGAAGAGTTATATTAATACACGGGAACTACAACTGTGATAACAGAGGTGTTATATATGTGGCCCTATGTCAGACATGTTCCACTTTTTATATAGGAAAAATGGAAAACCAGTTGAAAAAGAGGATTTACCAGCATATCTATACAATAAGGAAATAGGATAGGACAAATGCCCTGTTTAGACACAGCATGGATTGTAAGGATTTTAAAAAGTATGTTTTCTGTGTTTTGGAAAAAGTGAAGAGACAGGAGAGAGGGGGTAACTGGTCAAATTATTTAGACTACAGGGAGACATACTGGCAAGTTTTGTTAAATGCCACAAGTTTCCCTGGTATCAATGATAGAATATCTATCAGTAGTTTATTGAATTTAAGAGCATATGTTTAAAAGAGAAATGAGCAATGGGGTGGTTAATGATTCAGGATTAATGATGCGAATTAGTGAGAATAAAACAGTTGCTCCTTAGTTTGGTTAAAGCATGAAACTGGTTTTTACAGTATTACTACATTTTTTACAAACACTGCAGTGGTTGTGCTGCGGTAGCGTTGTCGCCTCACAGTTAGACATTGCCCGTTCGATTCTCAGTTAGAGCGTCTTCTGTGTAGCGACATGCGTGAATGGGCGTTCCTTTGTTGAAGGTTGTGCATTAGGCCCAGCAAGCCAGTACGTAAAAAAATCTACTGCCAATCATTAGCGGACCGGAGTTCCGCTGTGGCGACCCCTAACCTGGAAAAGCCGAAAGACACAAACAAACTGCATTTTTTACAAATATAAAATATATACTAAAATATATACAAAACTGTTCTTATAGAAGTTTTTATGAATGAAAAGAGTGTTCTTTTTAAAGAAATTGTGTGCAAATGGCTTTAAATATGTGAAAATATTTTTTATTGGTGCATGTATGTGATATAAATGTATAAAAGGAGGATGAGAGTAAGGTTGTTTTATCTGATGAATTTCCATTTTGGAATTGGTTAACAAAGGGAACGAAAGTGCTAATAACCTTACTTGGACTGGTGTCTTGGTTTGACTTCATTTAGGAGACTTGTGTTTTTTGTTCATGTAACTGTGGAAAATGTAAAGATAAATGTATCATAGATATATAACATCACACTAAGAAATGATGTGACATCCATCTGGAATTGAACCTTTAATGCTATGGGCAAAAACAATCTTCAGAAAAGTGATTTATGTCGACACTCCACAAAGGAAGTTGTACTTTGTTACATCCAGCAGTCTAAAAGCTGTCAGAGCAGCTGTTTCAAAGTAGTGGCGTTATTCTGCTTTAACTCTGTGATCTTGTAGCACAGCAGGTTTAAGCAGTATTGTGAGCAGATACATAGCTGGACTAGTGTGGCCGATGGCAAAAAATCACCAGGTTTTGCCATAGGATGTTAAAAGCCATTTGCTGCCACTCACCATTGGTGTATGATACCAAACTCTGCGCAAATTCGAAGGACAAAAAGTGTTTTTTTTTTTATGGTCCATTTCTTGCATGTGTGTGAAATGGCACCAGACTGCGATCTCTCATTTTAAGACCAGTGCACAAACACGCACACAAAAGTATGTGCTTATGGTAATGATACCTTTCTGTCAATCAACTGACTTTACATAGCTACTGGTATGTAGCATTAACTTTATAATGAAAGTTTTGGGAGCAATGACAGTGTGACACCCTTATTAAAATGCAGAGTCTGTGAGATTTGAACCTTGGCTCACCTATGTTCTGAGCCCAAACCAGCTACACTTACAAATGGTGTCACAGGGAAAATTGGGCAGCCCATGTATTTTCTCCACTCAGTGCTGTCCAGAGTGCTGATTGCCATCTCCACTAAGCCTGTTTGCATGGAGGAAGTTGCACCAAATTAAATTTTTCACTTTTTTCTTTACGCAGTGAACTGTGCACTCAGGCAATATGCAAATGGAAAAGGCAATAGCAAACACATATTACTTGTGTAAGTGCTCTTTTCTTCTGCCACAGAGACAGTCAACTAACGTGGAATTTCTGCAGTCATTGCAATCCATGGTGCAGGCCATTGCACAATGCTGATGAGTATACCTGCGCTCTCTAAGGTAACTGCATTTAAAATCTTCACCTTTTCCTTAAGGAGTGAACCGTGTTTGTGCTATGCCATGTGCCATGCACATGGTAAAGGCAAAAAAAAAAAAAAAAGGTTACACAACTGGACAGCTCAGGATTTGAGCAATCACACTATTGGACATTCTCAGTTGATTGTACATGTGTAGATAACATATTTAGTGGCATGAATGATCACACAATATTTATGAATATGTTTGAAAACTGCAGCTCTGTCTTCTCTTTGTATTCTGGGAATTCTTCCCTTATCTCTGCTTTACTATCAAACATATAATCTCTAGTGCATATCTTCTCATTTTTCTTTTAAGGTGTAATGCAAATAAATAACAGTGAACAACCGTTTTCATGCAAGGTAGGAAACTTTGATCTTATGTCAAAGAAATATACATCTGGGGTGTTTGGTTTTGTTTAATAGCTCACTGCAGTTAGTTCCACAATTTGTAAGTGTATCTTCACTGACACACCAATTTCAGGGAAGGGTGTCTGAGAATTACTGTGTTTTGCTTCATTCAGATGAATCATTCACAAGTGAAAGCCATTGGCACCTAATAATGTTGTGTTTACATTTGATACACAAGACCTTAATTTATCATCTTATTCGAAGGACAGCACATTAACGTATATGGCAACCCCTCCCCAAGCTGCATTATAGTGTTAATACTGGAAAACGAATCCAACTTCCTGGTGTGGGAATAGAACCCATAAGTTTCCAATATTCCACCATTTAAAGTGACTGGTTGAGCTACATAGTGAAACAGCATGCATTTGTATGTCATTTCTGTGGAAATTAACTTGAGGGGAGAGGCTTGTTATTTAATATCCTCTGATGTCCTTCATTTAAAAATAACCAAACTTGCAATATTTGCCTTTTTTATAGACAAAATAGTATAATATACTGGCAAGCAATCACAACTTCTCATTCACTTTAAATGCTATACAGATGTACATTATAAAACTATATAGATGTGCAGAAATCTAAAAGCAATCTAAAACTAGAAACGTAATGAGAGCAAGGAAAGATAATTGTTTTCAGAACAGACTTGCACTACAGGAGAACCTCTAAACATCAGGTTCAAAAATAAATGCCATTTTTTAGAAGAAAAAAAAAACAATGTGCAGGTTTTCTGATTCAGTGATGCTTGTACTTGCAAGAGCTGATAATATTTCCTACATTTAGAACATTCACATATATTTAGACAGCATAGACATTAGAAATAATCTTTGCAAATTCCTAAATGCTATAAGTTGTAAAGACTGACAGTGACATCGGTTTTGCAGTAATGACTGCATCGTTTTTTCAGCAATGTGTTATTTCATCATTCTCCTCATAGCTCTTTCTCTCTACTGTAATGGGATACTGGAGTTTGGCATTACAATCAATAAAAGTTCATAACAAAAACCTTCTTGGTTTTCATACGGTCTCATTACTCTCTGTGCTGAATTCTAGGCAGAATGATGAGACTGATAAATCAGCTACTGAATTGTTCTTGTTGCATTTGATTCCTACTAAATTACAGCTCTGAAACTAAATTCAGCAATGTAAACAAATACATATGTTCTCATTGGCAGACATAATTTTTCACATCAGATTTTGCTTCACATTTCAGATATATGGAACAGCTAGGGGATAAAGATCAGATTTATCAGACCTAGAATGGAAGCTTGATTTCCCAATGAAGACCATTCCTGGTACATCTGCATATTATAAAAACATGCTTGGAGCTTTGTGCTAAGCTGGTCAGTACTAAAGTCCTAGCTTGTTTGCGTATCATATATACTGAATATCCCTTTGACCTGCTTTGGATACTGACCCAGTCTGTAGATTAGTTTTTAATGATTTTTATTTTCTTCTGCTTAGAGTAGACATATCAAAGTATGAAACAGGTCAAATGTTCTGAACTAAAGCAATGCAAAAAATGAGTCACAAAAATTGCATTAACTATCCATATTACTCATATGTGTCAGATTTGTCTCACACACACACACACACACACACACACACACACACACACACACACACACACACACACAAACACACACACACAGACGTGTGTACACGTACACTCAAAAACACACATACATGCACACAAACACACACACATTCATATGTATACACACACACACACACACACACACACACACACACACACACACACACACACACACACACACACACACACACACACACACAGACGTGTGTACACGTACACTCAAAAACACACATACATGCACACAAACACACACATTCATACGTACACACACACACACACACACACACACACACACACATTCATATGTAAACACACATGCATACACACACACAAACACAAGCGCACACACACACACACACACACACACACACACACACACACACACACACACACACACACACACACACACACACACACACACACACACACACACACACACACACACACACACACACACACTATTTGACCACTGACCCTACATAGCTTGAAAATCTTTGCAGCCTATCAACACAAACTTTTTCAAACAACATGTCCCTTTCGTACTTAAGCTATCTGAATGGATTACCATGGTAACAAATGAGGTAATAGCATACTTTCCCAAAAATAAAATGAAATCTGCACACTTTCTCTTTCCTTCCTCCTATCCTGTGAGTACATGCACTATGTGCCAGCCCGCTGTCACAGATGTAAAGTGTCCAACTTCTCCTCTGCTTACCCATTTCTGAAACAAACCTCCCGCACTCAAAAGGTTAGCTGGTGGAACAGGATAATGCAACTGGTGACCAGCACTGTGATCTTGTGAGGAGGGGTCAGGATTCATGGTGATCTGCACAAGTCTGTGGTAGAGATAAGAGACCTTAGAGGTTTCATCTGGCAAAATAGGGGCATGCACACCATCCATGCAGAAGTCTCTGTTTCGCCCTCAGTCAGAGATCTTAACCATCTTTCATGGAATGAGGGTTGCTAGATTCATCTCCACTCAACCCCTGTTAAATAGCTGCAAGGTTCTTCCCTCCAAGAAGTCAAAAGGTCAGCCTAGCAAAGGGGAAATCTGAAATTATCTGAAAATGAGACATATAGGTATGTGAGGAGGGCAGAGAGGGCTGGGAATAAGCCAAAGTTTATTGGTAGTCAGGTGGGGGATGAAAGAATATTTATATGGAAGTCAGTTGTGTGAAAGGGAATCTTTTTATATCAAATTCTCTTTTGTCAAGCAGATTTATTTATTTATTTATTTATTTATTGACATTTGTTTACTGGGAAAGTCCACTGGGCCAGACTGGCCCATTTTTAGTGGAGGCCTGGGGAGAAAAGCCCCAGAGAATTAGCTTAGAATACAAAACAAGAGCAAAACTAACAAACTACGCAAGTGTGAACAAAAGATAAAACATTTTTTTACAAAGACATATTTTAGGATAAAGAGATTATTACTGCTGGCAGTGTGTTTTACTCTGAGATTATTAAATAATGGGTTAAGGAAGTATGGCCCTTTCTCTGCTGTTGTTTGGTCTCAAAATTTGTGTATTTATTTCAGTAGGAATGTTTGGGGAGCAATGGGGCTCCCTTCTGCCAAAAAAAAAAAGAAAAAAGAAAAAGAAAAACATACTTGTTTTGTTTGCTGCTTTTAATTACTTGGTTTTGATGATATGTGTGGTTATTGTATTTTTCTCTTTTTTGTGGTTTGCTGATTGCTGTCAGTGACAAAAGGGAACAATACTTAACATGATAACAGATCAATATATACCTAGCATAAAACTGTCTCATGACCTAACAAATTTTTTTTATTGGAAATAGTTTCATTGAAAGAAAAAGTACTTCAGGAAAAATGAGGAAGCATGTTACCTGCATCATCAGCCATGTGGAGGCTGCATTTTGATACATCCTCCCCACTAATACAAAAGTATACCACCTGAGTTATGTCAACACCAGAATTTGTATCCTATTAACAAAACCCGGATTTACAGCAATATTCAATATATTGCAATCAATCAGTTTCTGCTTCATTGGATATAGTCTCAAGTAATAGATATGATATCAAGTTACAAAGACAAAGTAACCAATTAAGTAAAACACATAAGAAAAAATAAGAAAATAAAGTATCATCTTATTAAGAATAAAGATTGCTTCTTCATTTCTGGTATATTTAAGATCAACAGCCATTATAACTGCTGCAATTAAAAACATTTGCTTCCTGTTGTCTTATCCTAATGTTATCAATCAACAACATTTATTTTACTTTAAAAGGAAGGAAGCATTCAGAAAAGAATATGATCGGATTGCAGAGAGAAATAGTGTGACGAGTATAGCATAATGCAGTCCTTTGGGAGTTAGGCATGTATGAGTGTTGGGACAGGTTGTCATGCTGGGGTCAGCGCTGCATAATAAATATTTGCAGCTACAGTAATGACAGTAACTACAATGACCACATTATGAATGATCACATGACCCAAGGGAGATCACCAAGCAGGTGTCATGCCTGGTTATGTGTATATTCACACACTTATTCAACTATCCCTTATCTGCAATGTAGGCAGTGCATGTAGCCTATGCAAGTGCAGTGCAGCAAAGTGCCATATCACTTTATCATATACATGGGGAAGACATGAGGGAATAGGACAGGAATAAAGGGGAAAGCAAGCAAATGAGCACGCAGAAGGACAACAAGTAGGGATGACTAGTGGGGGTGTACACATTTTGTGAGTACAAGTGTACAGCTTTGTAAGAAGGGGAGAGGAAGAAGGGAGCAAGGACAAGTGTATGTAGGATGGAGCAGATAGGGAAGGAAATAGGTGTAGACACACAGACATGCAGACACATATGAATACACACAGACACACACACACACACACACACACACACACACACACACACAAAGACACACACACACACACACACACACACACACACACACACACACACACACACACACACACACACATCAGAGACTGACACACAGACACACACACACATCAGAGACAAAGAGACAAAAACACAGACACACACATGCGCACACGTGCACACACACACACACACACACACACACACACGTACACACACCATAGACAAAGACACACGCACACACGCATGCGTACACACACACACACACACACACACACACACACACACACACACACACACACAGAGACAAAGACACACACATACACACACACACACACACACACACACACACACACACACACACACACACACACACACACACACGCACTCACACCCACACACACACACACACACACACACACACACACACACACACACACACACACACACACACACACACACACACACACAGCAGAGACAAAGACACTCATGTGAGGTAGTGACATATCAGAGGCACCAACAATGCAGAGATGTGGACTGACAGTGAGGGTGTTTCAATGAACTCCAGAAATGCAAGGAAATGGTCTATGGCATAGAATGTCTATAGATAGTGGTATTTCATTCCTCTGTTATACATTTAAATCATATAAGCTCCTCCCCAGTCTGCGAAAGCACGTCAAGGAAGTGGTGTAGGATTTGTGAGACTGACACCCATAAACCTCTTAACGTGTTCATTGTCTGATGCTGAAAGGTCCCCATTAGCAAGGATGGTCAATGCTACACAAACCTTCATGTCCACTGGGATAAGTTATCATGCAAACCCTCTATTCCTTGTAAAGGTGGCACATGTCTGTTAAATCTCAAATGGTGTCTCTGTCCTTAGGATAGCAGTTAACAATGTCTTAATTACAGAGGACATGGTCTGTCAAACACTGACACGTTCTTCTGTTTTGTGGATGGTGGTGACAAAAAACATCACAGATACTGATTCTCAAGACAGCCACTAATGCATGCTGACTGGCAGCTGCAGATGCTGTCCATGGTACCTTAACATGAACAATGCCACTGTACACCAAGAAAAAAATAATGGTCTTTAGAGCAACAGATGGTCATGGCTCATCATGCTAATTTTACATGTTTCTGAATCATATTACATGCTTAATCTCATCATTTGTATATGAGATGGCTGTCCTTAGCATGTTGGCACTGATTTTCATGCCATTACTTATTATTTGCATGTTATGCAAATCTCATTATTTCTCCAATATTAGGGTCATGCTATATGTGTCCCTAGATTGTACCCTCCCTGTGTGTCACTGCTACCTGTTCTGTTTCACATAATACACTGCACTGCTTGTTCCGGACTAGCACCCCTCCCCCCAGTCTTTCTTTGGGTGACTGGTGATGTTTTTAGGTCCGGCCTTTGCAAACTATTTTTTCAGTAATTATTCTGTGCCTTTCCTACTAAATTTTGTCTTCTGAGTAATCAGATTCTCTTCAGCAGGAGATGAGCCTGTCTAAATTCTTTAGCTTTAGCATATAATTAAGTATGATGTATGACAGCGTCTCAAACTGATTCATATCTTACGTTTTCATCTTTGGATTGAAAACTTATCCTAAGTCCACTGTAAACAAGTCAGAAGAACTTAATGCAAACTTGGTGACACCTTTTTTTTATTTGTATGCTTTAAATCTAGAAAAAATATTCTCACATTAGCCCATCTTTGCGGTGTCTACAAGCGACTCTCTTTGTACAAAAAAATGGTGAATATGTTGATTCTAGTATGATAGGCAATGCTTTTAACTGACTTTTATGATAACTGTAATGCATTTACATTGCTGCCTCCTATTGGCCTTTCAAATCTCCATATACTCTCCCCTTCTTAACATATTTTGAAATATGTTTATTCAGGAGAAATTACTGTGCCTTTCCAATACTATTTCTGCTAATAACAACCTTGATCTAAGTGAAGTACCTGCCCACACTTTTAAAATTGCCAGTTTGCTCCATATTCACCCTACTGTCTCCATCTATTTTGTTGTATGTAAACACACACACACACACACACACATCCTGTTACAAATGTGGCTCTCAGTTCCTCCAGATGTTATAGTTATCCCCTAATAGGTATCATTTTCCTTTTCCATCTTTCATTTGTCCTAGACATTTTCAGTCTCTCCCCCAATGACTAGCACTCTGCCAATACCTCTGGTAGTTTGGCCCAGGACACACCGTCGTCTTGATGAAAAAGTATCTCCTTAAATTATTCATCCTTCAGCCAATTCTTCCCAACTATTATACATGTGTCTTTGTCCCCCTTCCATCCTTCTTCCATTCATAGGAGATTACTAGGCTAACAGCTTATGAGCCCTTACAAGGCAAACCAATATAACCCAATTGTACCCAACATATAGCTCATAGAAGCAAGAGGATGACAAAGGTTTGCTCCAATGCATTGAGTATTTTACAGATTGCCTGGGTCCATAAGGGAAATGGCGCTACCCCAGGTGTGAATTTATGATTCCCCATCCATTGATCCCAACTGCATTTGAACAGGGCCAGGAAGGGATCTGCTTAATGTGAATAGGAAGCGTGTTTCAAAGAAAAGGCAACCTCTGAGACACATATATGTCTATCCAGAATGCTTTGTTTGAGTTGCTGACTATGTTTAGATCCCTAGATTGGGTGACACTCATGCTGTTTGACTTGTGGATATGTAGCAGCTCCATCTGGGCTAGATTTGTGATTGTGTTGCAGTTCAGGCATAGGTCACCCCTTAATAGTCGGTAGGATACAGAGTAAATGGATAGGACTTCTAGTCTATCCACATAGGACATGTTTACACTCTGTATTTTGTTTGTGAGGAACCTCTGAGTTCACTTCAGCTGTTGTATGTGCCTAGTTAAGCAAATGCCAAATGGCAAATTGCACTAGATTATTGGTCTAATGAGTGCTGAGTACAGGAGGCCAAGAGTTTCCTTGGAACTGCATGCCATACCTTTACTTATAAGTTGTGCAACATAGAAGGACTTCCTCATGACTGTGAAAATATGGCAATCAAAGTTCAGGCTACTGTCTATCTGCGTCTCTAGATCTCTCACCTCTGAGTCTATTCTTAGGGGTTTGTTATTAATATTATAATTTGCAGGGGTATTTTGACCCCCTGAAGGATAATTACATCACTGGGATTCACTGATGGGCTCCATCTTGCAGTCATCTGCAAACTTTGTAATCCAGAAGGCTTCCATATTAACCTTGATTTCCGAGAAGTATATTCTGAACAGGAGTGGCCCAGCACTGAGACCTGTGGCACACCATTAGTAACTGGCATCTAGCTGGTTCTGAATTCATCCTCTTTAACCTTGTGTCCCATCCGTGAGACAATTGCCTAACCAGCTGCTGACATAGGGCTTTATGCCCAGTTTTGTGAGTTTATTTATAATACCTGAGTAGGGAATTGTTTTCAAATGCCTTGACTAGGTCAAGGTAGGCAGTGTGTACTGTCCTTAATGACATCCTCAAAGAAGCCCAACAGATTTAGTAGGCACAACCTGCCCTTGACAAAGCCAAATTGGGTCCGATACAGTGTTGGGAGCTTTTCTATGTCATTATTTATCAGGTCCATGATTATTCTTTCCATGGTGTTACATGTAAGACTAGTCAAACCTATGCATCTGTAGTTTCCTGGGTCAGTAGATGGTCCCCCTGTATGCAGAGGGAAGATTGTTGATGTCCTCCACTCTATCAGGACAAAGCCAGTTTGGAGGCTGTAGTTAAATAGAGATCCTAATGGGCCTAATTTTAAGCTGTTTAACAGGCAACCTGATATATTATCAGGCCTCATTGAAACCATGTTTTTAGGTTTAGAGAGCACAGTAGCAACCTGTTCTTTGGTGATAATTGTGAAGGAATGGTGAATAGTATTTCTTTGGGGAGAACTGGAGGCAATGAGAGGTGAAATTTGAGCTGAATTTATCTGCCAGCAAATTTGCTATATCTTCTGGCTGTGTATAGGTGATGCCATCTCCAACTAAAACTGCACATTGCTGGCTGTTGCCCTTAAGACTGCGGACATAACTGAAAATTGCCTTATGGTTGTCCTTGGCTTTGGAGACTATTTTTCCCTTAAAGTCTGCTTTCAGAGACTGGACTACTTCCCTGATTCACTTGTTCAGAGTAATGAGGGACGGTTTGCGTTGTTGTGCACATTTCCTTTTACTTCCTTTTGTTGTACAATTTATTAATACCAGGAGTCCACCAGGGTGGCTTGTTTTTGTGGTTTGACATGAATTTAGTTTGGTTTGGTACTGATGATTCTATGCAGTCATTTACTGTATATGGTCATACAGGTACTGTGTATACACCTCTGCAGAGGCTTCTGTGTTTTCTGGATTTGGGGGGGGGGGGTGTGGCTTGGAAACTAGATCTGCTGTGACTTAAAAGGAGGTAGTCTGCTTTAGAAAAGTTCTTAACATTTTTGGATAAAGTGGGGGGTCAAGTTTTACATTTATTTCAGGGGAGACCACTTTGTGATCTGAACTTACCAGTGAGGACATTACAGGGGGCGGGGTGAAGCACTGTCCCATATTTGTGAGTAACAGATCTAAAATACTTGTTCCCCTAGTGGGAATGCAGACTATTTGCTCCAGGGCATTTGAATTTACAAAGTCAAGAAATCTTTGGGCTTGCATGTTATGTTTGTGGTCATATATACCTTCCAGTTAATGGAGGAATACTTAAAATTACCCATGAGTGTGGTATTGAGATGTATGGTGATTGTTCAGCTAACTTCAGGAATGATGTATAGGTTTCCTGGTTCATGGTGGGGGACCTGTAGCAAGAATATGGTAATGGAATTTTCCCATGGTTAGTTGGACATGTAGTAGCTCAGTTGTGTCATACTGTTTTACCAGCTTTGAGATGTGCTTATCCTTTATGTAGACAGCTACGCCTTGGCCTTTTGCTCTTTCATGTTCAGTAGATGGTCAGAAAGTATGAAAGTCATTATAGCCATGCACTGCCTGAGTGCATTTCATTGCTTTGAACCATGTTTTCAGCATTCTCCAAGGTGAGAAGAGCTTCTAGGGAGTGCAGTTTCTTGTTGAGACTCCTAGCACTGAGCAGTAACACCTTTAGCTTGTCCTGAGTAGCTTTTGTTATGTTGGAAGGTATGTCTGTTTGGCAATACCTAAAAAAGGCACTATAGGGGTGGATAATGTTTTGGCCAATATCCAAAAGCTTAGAGGTGACAGGCAAAGACCATCACTGGCAAAGCAGCATGACCTGTCAACCATGACCTCCCAGGCTGACAAACATTGGACCCCTTTAAAATGACACTGGTAGCTATGCCAGTTGTTAAAGCCAACCATTTTATGTTGGAATTGTGGCATCATCGTGGAGACAGTAGAATGCTACTCAGTGCCAGGCTCATACCTGCCGTGACATATATTCTGACAGCTCAATTGTGTCTCTCTTCATATATCCAAGGGGATACATCTCAGGCCATTCATGCCCACATGGACAATGACTGAGTCATACTGGTACTTAGCGGTAAGTAACATGAGTGCTTGCATGATCTGGTGGATCCTGGCCCCTAACAGCCAACTAGCTGTAACCTTATCCTTATCCAGACTGGTAAGAAGGGCATCAGTGGGTCTCAAAATGGAATCTCCTATGTCCAGAATATTGGTTTGTCAAAGTTACATGTGAACACCTCTGCATATGTGGGTCTATGCATGTAGTCCTTTGTGGGTGAAGTGAGTGGTGTGTGTGTGTGAGTTGCTGACAACCTGTTTGTTGATTTTTGTGTCTGTATGTAAGAGTCTACCCTCTGGTGTCAATGTCTAACTACATCTCTCACATACCATATTTGTCTGTTCAAGAACTGTGGTTGTCAGTGAACATAATGCAAATGCTACATTGCCTCAGGGTGTTCATGTCCACCAAGCTAGATGCAGAGATAGCAGGAAAGTGCCCATCCATGGTTGCAGGTCCTAATGCGCACATTGCAAGAGATAGGAGTTGAGGGTGTTTATAAGCAGACCAGAGATGGGTGCTTACTTGGTATAATCTGCAGCTGACCTAACCAGCGATGCTGCCCAGCACCTAAACCATATGCTGTCTGAGCAGTGCTGGTCCTGGGTGCTATGATAAGATAATGCACACCTAAACAGACTTAACTATGTGCATAAATGCTGCTCACCCCACAAACTAGTTGCCCTTTGAGTAATGTGGGACTGAGGTAAAGTTCCAAGGTGTTGTTTTATATGGACATTTCAACTTCTGGTGATCACTTATATAGAAGGCACTACTAGCTGCTGCACAAACAGCAACTTCATGCAAACACAAGACTTACACACAATCAGAAAAAAAAAGTTTTACACTAACTATGCCCTCAGGCAAATCAGGCAAGCACACAATAAGCTTTTCATCAGCAAATCCTAGCTCACATAGGTGAAATCAGCTATCTCCTGCCACAAGAGTGCAGACTTTTACCCTTTTATTGTAAAATGACTGGTTTGGAGCCTAATCACAACCAGATGCCTGAAACTAGCTAACATCTCACTGGATATAGTGGATTTAAATGCAGAACAGCAGCCCTTGCAGCAGTTAGAAAATGCAACTTTAAACTTTTAAGATGTGCAGAAAAACAATAAATACCACAGAAATTAACAGTATACTGAAAACAAGCAATGCAAGCACAGAATGATACTTAATTTCATTCATCTTGCTAAGGATGACTTCAGATGTCAGCAAAATCAGTCAAAGTATCTGGTGTTGTTGCCACGTCTTGGATAAAAGAACCGCCAATGACACCAAACAACAAACCTTCCACTTATCCTTTGATATTGTGGACTGCCCATTTCAGAACTTTCTGTTCAACTTTATCTTCTGCATACAAACTAAAATCCTTATACATACCAAACCATCCTTTGAACCATTCTGGGAACTGTCTTTGGCTCTACCCAGTCTCCACTTGGATCTATGATCAGTAGAAATGGATAACCTGCTTGAGATAATTTTACCAATTCCCCTCTTCAAATAAAGCATGAATTCAAAATATCGAAATTACACTCCCAGTGGTATGTACCCCCACATCCTGTTGATCTACTCTCTGTTACAGTGCACAAAATCATTCAGTGTAGTGGAGACTATAATCTCACATACCCTTTCGTCTTCTGTCCTCCCTAATGCTACCCTTCTTAGCATACCTATTTTTCCATGATTGGCATGCAGTCATGAGGAGTAAAGCACCTGCACCAACTGCCACTGAGTGGATTCAGTTAGTGAGACCCTTGTTGAAGGGCTGGTCTGAGGAGAGAGAAGACTTAGTGGCCAATGTCCTTTTCTTTTGCAGTTAAAGACTAACATAATACCACATGTAGGTCTGCTGAAAATTCTTGAGGCAGGAGCAAAATGTTATATTATGGATGCCACTGCATGTTCATTCCAAGTGAGACGTGGACATATGGATAGCATTGACCACAATATGATGGCACATGCCCCTCAACTCTCATATCTTCCCCTCATGAGAAACCAAATCTCTTGCAAGTCTTAGTACTAAGACTTTCTTTTCTTGATGGAGAGATACTCAACAAAGCACTTTGGCAGGGCATTGCCATTCACACATGGGGGGCAAATGGTCTGGTCTTATGTTCGAACAATAGATTACTAGTGCAGAAAAGACAAAACATTTGTTTTCTTGCACTCCCCCAGACTACATAGCTAAACTCTTATACATTAAATTCTAGCTGATGCCTTTACAACTTTCATGTTACTTGGAATTCACTCTCAGAACCACTCAGGACTGCCTCTGTCATCATGAGTGCTACAGACAGGCTGCTGTTACTATCAAGTTCCAGTGTGATATGTGACCTAAGCATGCTAAACAAGAGGAGTTCTTACACCCAAAAGCCACGGTACCCAATTTCATATAAACCTTTTACCAGATTGTCTCCTGCCCAGCTTCAATTCCGTCATTTTCATCAGCTGACCATTTCTTAGTCTCCTCACTCCTTTAGATTCTTCCCAAATCTTCAGTTTTCCTACAAATTTTCTTTAAGAAATACAGTCTCTAAACTTTGGATATCACACTTCTAACAGGGTTCTCATCAGATCCACCTCAGCAAGATATTTACACAAGTCAGGAATGGCCATATATATGCCATGAAAAGTGTGGCTTCTTCAGGTCAGCTTTCTGAAGTCCACCATTCCAGTACAATTAATTTTTTTCATAGCCTTTTCCAAAATGAAAGGAAGACTAATAGTTTTCTAATTGTCTGGCTTGTTTATAGGCTTAGCATTATACAGGAAAACTACTGTTACAATTTTTGCATCCTGATGGCCCTTCCTAGTTTATAAGGAAACTTTTGCTTAGTGTGTGCTTCATCAGTTATTACTGCTTATAATTTTATCAGGGATACTACGTCGACATTGCAGCCACAAGTGCCATATGTAGCTGCACCAAAGCCATCTGACAGCAACAACTACACTAGGAAAAATGTGTTGACACACAAACCTAGGCAAGGAAATACGTTTGGAAAGAGCAAGTGCTGCCTGTTCACACATACCTACTACTACTTTTCTGTATTTGTCCTACTAAAATGGTACATATGCTTCCTGATGATGCATTTTGGTTTGCTTTGCAGGACAAGGACCATTCAATAACAGTTATTTGTCTGCCCTTGGATATAGTCAGTGTGGTGTTGCATGCTTGTGAAGGGCTATGGGACTTACATAGTGGTCTTGTGGGTTCATACTGCTTACCTACATTCTAGGAGTTGCCATACTATGGTTACCTCTATCTCAAGCAGAACAAAACACCGTTGTTAAGTTTGCCTAATATGCACACATACTCTGTGTAGTCCTAGAGAGCCTAAGTCACAGGTATTATCAGTACTGAAATGCCAAGTTTGAGTAATGTCCATGATACATGCTAATGCTGCCAGTCTGTCAGTGCAGTATCACCAAGTTTGAGCAATGCCTATTGAACAGTGATGCAGCGCAGTAACTGTCATTTGTTACCTTACTGACAGGTACTCATTCAACAACATTTACAAGTAGAGAATGAAGGTATGGAAATGCTGCACTTTGTGTAGTCTTTCTAGTTGCTCATGTATATAAGAATTAATATGTTTCTGTGATATGTATCCGATCTCACATGAGAATCAGGAGAGTGGTGATGGAAGGCACAGCATTACAAAGACCGAGTTAAAAGATATATAGCACCGCAGTCAGCACTGTACTTTAAATGGATCATTCTGCCATGCATGGACACTTACATTAGTACAGGAAAATGTGGCACACTGTATAATTGTAACTGTGTGGCAGTGATGTGGGCAACAAAGACCACAGCAGAACAGTGGCTGTACATGCAATAATACACAGTGATCATTTTATGAAAACATAGACTCTCACTAGTAAGGACAGTCTGCTGAACATGGACGCAGTAGTCACTGATTGTTCTATACTTGTCATAAGTTGTATCACAAAAATAGGCCATTTGATCAAGTCTGCCACCTTTAAAAAGCAAACAGATGAATAAATAACTAAATGAATAAACATATAAAATACATAATAAACTTCCAGAATACAATGCATTGTTGTAACCAGCTGTGGCACACTGGCATGATGTGGCTAGCCTTGACTGCTATATTGCTGAATGGTGGAGGCACGTCATGTACTTTAGGACATGGTCAAGCTGAAGGTCAGGGACATCAGTAACCATCACACAGCAGTGGTGGCACCATGCATTGTATCTCATACCAATCTTAAGAACTGTCCATTAAGCTTTGTACTTTGCAGAACAGCTTCTGGAGTTACAATGGAGATTTACACTTTGGCTTGTATCAGCATCATTCATGAGAATAATGTTGCAGGGTCTGCACTTCCAAGGCAGACATAAACAGTCATGGATGGCATTTAACACACTGTGGCCTAATTATTTAGACATGTAGTTTTGTGTAGCTGTGTTGACAGGCTGATTTTACTTTTATGCAAGGCTATGTCTGTACATTCATATGTCATGGCTCATACATAAACTGAGCATCACATTATCTGGACAATTTTACTCTGTATGTGTATTGCAACCATTAGAATGAGCCACCTGAATGAGGGCATTTGGAGAGCATGGCACTGCTATACAGTCACCATGCCAGTATTGTCCTATACACTGAATATTGAACAATCCTGTTACCTCAACAATGTCAGGAGGATAGTAATTGCCATGGGATTCCAAGTGGACAGTGAGTAAGGATGGTGGAACTATATAATGTCACTTGTGGAACCATTTCCTTGGCCCTTCATCGGGTTTGCTGTCCTGAGTTAGTAACTTTGCTTGCAAAGAAGATTACTCTTCCCAACTATTTTAATGGGGTGAGGACACTGGTGCTTAAGCACTTGACCAAGGTATGGTGTTAAGTATGCAAGATGTTACTTTGGAGATGATGAAGGAAGCAGAGGTTATAAAAATGTGACAGAACTCTGATACAAACATTTCATTAAAAAAAAAAATTGCATGCTGTAATTTGGTGAAAAAACAGAGGATTTTTTTCAGTTTTGGAGAATAAAGAGCAATTTGGTAATTAAAGGTACTAAGGGTAGTTTAATGGTAAGCCAGAATGCTGAGAGGAACTCACAGGATTGTTTAGTTAGATTGGAATAATGTTACTAGTTTGTGAGTTGAAGATGATGCCTGAAATTGAGTATCTTGAGGATAGAAAGAAGATGGCTAGTACACAAATATACATGTACTAAGTACAAGATGCCATTTTCTCAGAATATTCCCTTTTCTCTGAAGTATGCCAATCTCAGAGTTGGTCTATATATGTCTGGCATGCTGAGGGGCTGCAGGGGCTTGCACCCCCCCACACACAAACAAAAAAAGAAGTTTTAAGGACAAGAGCAACATTCAAGATTCACTCTTCCCCTGAGTTTTCAGTCTTTTTGGGGGGCGTTTTGGCACTGGGCACTTTGATTGCTGACATTTCAATAGTGAGCCAAAAAGCCTCATATTAGCAGTTTGCCTGCAGAAAGAAAAGCAGAGTAATGGGGGATACAGTATCTTCTCCTTAAAAATAAATATTTAGCAGTGGCTGGAATAATAAAAGGTGACATTTGGGACTGTAGTGTCTACAACAGAAGAAATGGTAATGTAACTAGCCAAGACTTTGCAAATGTAGTTAACACCCGGTACAGTTGTGAGGTAATTCATGCAAGTGATACAGTGTACTGAATATTTTGTTTAAATGCAATGTTTGGTGTTTAACACATAACCATTATACCTGTCTTCTTATAAAACTAATGTTTTACTTTACTTAATACGTAAAATAAATGTTTAAGTAATCTTGGGGAGTATGAGTAGTATATAAAGATAAATGACAAAATATGAAACTAAGAAAAACAGAAATTGGAGAAATTTTGAAGCAATTTTTTTGTACATAAGGAACATACAAATTATAAGGAATGTTATTCTGTATGGAGTCAGTATGCCCCCCTCCCTGCTCAAGTGAGGGTTTCTTGGTACTCCTGTTTTCTATCACATCCCAAAAGCGCACATTAGGTAGTTTGGCACATCTGCATTGCCCCTATGTGTGCATTAATGCAACTCATGAACATGGATAGCTGATTTAGGGCTCAAATAATAAACATGAGTAATGTGTTCTACTGCTGTGGAGATGCATTGATTGGATGAAATGAATGCTAGTGTTGTGCAAGTAAGTTATCTCACATCAGAAGCAATTTTGACTGGGAAATGACAAAAGTATATTTTATAATGGCTTTCCCAGAAAAAAATGTTACAGATGGCTATAAAGTAACATGTAATGTACCAGTACAAAATGCATTATTTTCAGTAAACCAAATCACAGCAAAGAAAGATATATGAAGAGTAAAATGTCATTGGGTTGAAAAAGGACAGCATTTTAGAAAGAATATTCTCACAATGTAGTCTAAAATATATTGACTTAGCTGTTTTTGGGGGGATATAACTTAAAAAAAATATTTATGGAAACTAAATGAAAAGGTGTGGTAGATGAGAAAAAAACAATAACAGAAAGAAGTAGATCCAATAGAGATGATAAAAACGAAGTGAAGAGAATGAGGTAGAAGATACAAGAGCCTAGGATGAGAGTAGAGAGCAATGAAGAAGATTATAGGGGAAACGAATGAGTAGGGGTTGTGGGAGTAAGGAAGAGTGCAGCCTTAAGAAAAATAATCATGTTGGAAAACTCCTACTTCAAAAATGTTGCAGACAAAACTGAATTGAAGTTCTCTGAAGGAAAGCTGATGGCAAGTAAGGAACAGGAGTGGATTTCTGTTCTGATGTAGAAGAGAAAAAAAAGGGGACTTGAAAGAATTACAGAAAATTGTGTTAACAAAGGTAATGAAAAGATTTATGAAGTCATGATTTTTTCCTTATTAAATTTTGTATTTGTGATGTCTAGAGTTGTGAAATATGTTCCTTCCACTATGAGTCGATGAAAGTGATCAAGAGACCAAGGATCGGAATCCCCGAACTACATTCGCCAAAAAAAAAAAATCCTGCCAAAAAATACTTGCCTTCCACCCTGAACTTATATATGTGAACTTCACTGTTGCATCAACTAAAAAGAAGGGGGAAATTCCCTCAAAAAGGGAATCACATCAGGCACAACTCACTAAAACTGATTTCTAATGGAAGAACTCCAGTCATCAGCGAGTTGAACCTTAAGCAACTGAAGTTCAAGTGTTCAATCTTTGTCTACACGGAGGTTACCCAAATGTGTACGTGCAGCCTTTTACAGAAAAATTCTGTCTTTCAAGATATTAAATTAAAACTGTCATTGGTGTGTGTGAACAAAGATTGAGAGAAATACTTTTTTGTGGTCAAGAAAATATTTTGCTGCAGTGATCAGCACAAGAGGCTGGGAGAAGTGATAAAAGAAACAGACATCTTTGAATAGAAAATGGTTGATATTTTTAGTGTTCATCAAAAATAAATAGTAGATTATAAAGGGCAGAGAATGAAAAAAATGAGAGATGGGGTGATATCTAAAAGCATATACTTACTCAGGTGGAAATGTGTGACATTTTGATATTTTAATAGATATTCTGAAAGAATAATAAAGAAAAATAGCTGTGTGTGTGTGTGTGTGTGTGTGTGTGTGTGTGTGTGTGTGTGTGTGTGTGTGTGTGTGTGTGTGTGTGTGTGTGTGTGTGTGTGTGTGTGTGTGTGTGTGTGTGTGTGTGTGTGTGTGAGTTTATGTGTCTGTCCATAAGCTAAGGAAATAGTTTAATATACATTATCTGTATATTATTAATAGAAAGGATGTTAGATTGAATTCAGAGACAGCCCAAAATCTATGACTTGTGGGTTACACTGGCAAGGCTAGGTTTTATGATTTAGGGTTACCATGGTTTTGAGATATACATCATTAGCATTCCAATGAACACCTAAGCAATGCAAATAGATTCTCCAGGAAAACCACTATAAACCTCAACTTCCTGTCTGTCGCATACTAGGATATTTCTAAATATATACAGCATTACTGTAACATGCCTTAGCATACCTTTAAGGAAATTGAATAATGCTAACTAAATAGGATAATAGGATCATAGGAAGTCACTAGGCTAACTGCCCCATAGATTTTCAATGCCTAGCCATTCATGCCCCAATTTTTGCCATTATCAATGCCCAAAGACTAAAATGTATTTGGTATATGCCTGTGTCTTAATCTGCAAGTTTCCTCTGTTAATTATCTTATATCAAATATTTGTAAGTAAAAGGCCCAAGGTGTTATCTAACCTAGTAGGAAAATCTAAATCTATAATTTGCGATATATTATGAGTAAGACAGTCATCTAGAAATTCATCTTCCTGAGCTATCCTAGTTGTTCTTTTTGTCCAATTAATTTTGGAAAAATTAAAATCACCTAATATTTTCAAATTCTTAGTGTTTATATTAAGCATTCAATATCCATATGCAGATCTAGTGTTGACATAAACCAATGCATTAATAGGGCTCATTGCTTGATTGCCAGTTCCTTCTAAGGATACAATTTCCTAACTGTAGTTAACTTTGAGTGAGGTGACAAACATCCAATGAGCTGTAAATATGACAACTCCTCTTCCACTCCTACTACTTCTCAAACATTCCTACCATTGATATCCAGGCAAACAAACTCCTTCAATATTCCAAGATTCAGTAATCAGTATCACACCACACCTATTCTCCCTGCAAATTAGTTGTAGTTCATTCATTTTCTTATTCAAACTTCTTGCATTTGCATAATAAATTTTATAGAAATTATTGAATCTTCCCTTTGTTTTTGATTGTAGAACTTGAGTAAAGTCCAAAAAATGTTTTCCAATGTCAATGTATTTCTTACTTCTCAGTTTACCCTGTGATAGTTCAAATGAAAACCTGTCCTTGTCAAAAAGGTTGTCCTTCAGACACAATTCGTCCCATGTCTGGATTAAATCTTTTAGTTGAAAAAAGTTACACAGCCAGTTATTAAATAGGCATGCTTTAGTGAACTGGTAATCCATCAAACCCAGAGAGAGAAAAATCTCTGAAAAACACAAATTAACTTTGTTTGAAAAACAAAAATATCATGAACCTTTTTTACATGTGTAGCAAGGGAGTCTTAATCAGATCATTAGCACCAAGATGAATTCTAACTGATCCACATAAGGTCCAATTTTTTATAAACTTCTGTAATTTTAAATGAATATCTTGCAATCTACTGCCTCCCAGACTCAAAACAGTAACTTTTCCTTGTTAGTATTACACAGTGGTCTAATAAATTTCCAAATCAATGGATAACTTTTTACCAATACTTTAGAAACTTGCTTTACATCAGTTTTTTTTACTCATGTCTTATCCTAAAATTACCCTCAACAGCTCTTCTCTTAATCCTCATAATCCTCTTATTCTTTTCTGTATCATGCAAACTACAGTTGTTGCAATCACTGTCTTTCCTCATCCTTTTATACTGTCTAATTCCCTTTACTCATTTTCAGTTTGTCAGGTTGACTATATTCCGTCTCTACTTCCCTTGGTACAGGGAGCATGCCATCTTTCCATAACACATTGGTAAACAAAGTGCCATCAGTCTGAACCCCAGATTCCAATAAAACATTTTTGACAAACAAAAATATAATACTTCCCTATGCATCAAAACGAGATATTTTGTTCGGATGTAATAAAATAGTTTTCAGTAAAAGAACCTTGATTTTTTTGTAAGAAACTTTTTATTTCCCATGGGAGTTTACTAACTGACATTATTTCCTTTTAATTATTGTTCCTCGGTTCCTATTTTGTAATCACAGATTTCTCTGGCCCTGCTGATCTCCCTTGTAAGACTTTCTATTTCAGATTCAATATCTCCCAAGTCACTGCACCTCATACATAAACTAATATCCCAGTCCACAAAATTCTGATCTAATTACTGCATATTCTACTATGAAAAATTTACTGCTTTTTCATCCAATAAACAATATGACTATACGTTTGTTAATTTGTCCATGTATAATACAAAAACTACAACTTAACAACTTACAGTTGTTGTTCTTCTTCTTCTTCTTTCGGCTTTTCCTGGTTAGGGGTCGCCACAGCGAAACGCCGGTCTGCTAATGATTGGCAGTTGATTTTTACAGTGCTGAGGTGCCAGCCCGATGCCCAACCTTCAATGAAGGCATGCCCATTCATGCATGTCTTTCGAATGCCACTCGACCATGGGGAGGACATGCAGACTCCACACAGAAGGCGCTCCAGTTGAGAATTGAACGGGAGAACCTCTTGCTGTGAAACTACAATGCCACCACTGCACCACCGTGGCTACTAACTTAACAACTTACAGTGGTGTGTGTAAATTAAAAATATTATCTGCAGTCTTCCATTCCCCAGTGCCTCCTGCACCTGCCATGCACATCTCGCTTCAATTCAAGCTGTGTCTTAGCATCTTTGTGTCACACTAGTGATATATGGCTGCTCACACAAGGCTAAATTTAAATAGTTGAACCCACTCAGAGTTCAGTCTACTGAATCTAATTCATGATTCTCTCACTATTATGAGTAATGCTGCAAGACTAAGGTCCCAAGAGCAAGTAAAATGCAAACAGTAAAAATGCAGTAGAAATGTAATAAATGAGGCTAAAGCATGCAACCATTCACAATTATCTCACTATTGTGGGTAATACTACAAGACTAAGGCCCCCAGGTCAAGTAAAGTGTAAGCAGAAAGAATACAATAAAAATGTAATACATGAGGCTGAGATCCTGCAGCAAATCACAATTCTCTCACCATTGTGATTATACTACATGACTAAAGCCTCCAGACCAAGTACTAGAAATGAAATAAATATGGCTCAGATGCTGCAACTACTCACAATTTTCCTACTATTGTGAGGGATAAAACGACTTCAATCACAAACAAAATAAAAAATGCAAACAGTTGATTTTTGGTTAAAAATAGGAAAAAACACAGAAAAGACCAATACATGGTTAAGATTAATACTCTGAAAACTGTAGTGTGCACTAGCTTAATGGGATGATATTAAACAGAGGCTAACTCACACTTTAAGAGTCTAATGGGAGTGCTTTATCAGTCTGACCTATCAGTAGCCAGTAGAATTAGCACTGGGATGGGCTTACAAAGTTCCGTTTACATCATGGGTCGCAGCTAAAAAGACAACAAGTGTTGGGAAAGTGGGTGGGAAAAATCCAAAAATCATTGCAGTCACACATAGTTGTAAATTCAGCTCTTGTAGCTGGATAGGAATGTAGGTGAATCCCTTAAATACGAATATTGTTTCTCAGCACCTCCCACTAATTAAATAGATCTAATTCCTAGTCAGTTAATGAATGGAAAAGGAATGTTTCCTAAATGGCCTTAACCAAACAACTTTTAAGATGCCAATTGCAAAACAATTGTAATAAAACAAAATATAAAATACAAAAAAATGTAATATAGCAAGTCCAAAATCAAAAAGCAATGAAATATCTGAACCATAAACATAGAAATCAAAAACATCACTGCAGTCAAACTGTAGTTGTAAACTTATAACTAATTTTGAATGTATGCTACATGGCCTCACTTGTGGGACTTCAGCATTACAGTAAAATCCTCAGAGAAGATTGTAACACACTCAAGTTATCTGTGTCCTTTAATAACATCCCAATAAATGGTATAAATGTTACATGCTATCAGAAGTTTAAAATAATTATTTGCAGATCAATGATTGTCCTGTAAAGTAGATAAACAATTTAGAATTTGAAATTCATTCTAAAGTAAATTTGGCATTTAAGTTTTCAATTGTATAGCCAATGAGAAGTATTTTGCTCTGTTGTATAATGGTGGTCTAAATGAAACCTTCAATAGTTCTCTCACTGCAAGAAAATCTCACAGAAAACTGGAATCTCTGTATCTAAAAATTTGATTTGCTACTTCCTGTAAGTGGAATAAGTAAGAAGTCTGAAAGGTACAGTATGCCACATATCTATATATCATAGGGGAAGAAGCCATACGGTTATCTAATACACAAGTTAAAATAAGAAAAAGGACTAAACAGTAAGATAAACATTCAGGAATTATTGTAAGCCTAGAAAAAATGCTATTTATTAATCAAGTATTCCTTACAACAAAACACGACTCAATGGAAACTCTAAATGTTTTATTACTGTGCTAATGCATCAAGCCATATAATATGAATTTGGTAAGTTGCATGTTCTCTCAATAAGGTATAGCATAGGCTGTGTATAATAAATGATCAAACAATGCACAGGCCTTTAACATAAGTAAACCTAAATGTATCAGAGCCATAAACGCGCTGGGCAAGTTAAATTAAAAGTATCAAAGTATCACAGTTAAAGGAGTTAAATAAGGAAATGGATGTATGTGCTGTAAAATAGTATTTGAATAAGTTAAAATGAAGAATAAAATGATAATGAACAAGATCAATAATGGCAATGATATAGAAAACTATGATGTGCACATGATGACTTGAAATTGAAGCCTCATGTACTAGATATATGACTGTAAGTATCAGCTGAAGAAGTGTCGTGTTTAATCAAAGATTGTAGAATCTGTTGTAGAAAGAATCAGTTTGTAAAGATGTGTAAACAAGTATTCAAAGCAATTTGCATGTCATTGAGTGAGCAAGAAAATGAGCTGCTAATAAACACAACTGCAATGGAAACACTTCATATCATCAGCACTTAATAGGCAGTGTAACAGGATCATCAGCTTTAGTGTCAACAAGAGAAACTCACCATTAATAAACACAGCATGGGACTTAAACCAGACAAAAGAGCAGAATGTAATATGTCAGAAAAGTCTTTAAAGCACTAGGCCTGAAATAAACTGAATAGAAATCAGCGTGTAAATCACAATGCTTGTTAAAAGTAAACATTTCCAGGTACAATACTTCTTTAACTATTAAAAAAAACAGAGGAGGCCATGCAAGTGTACTCTGTCTTTATTGAAACAGCATTTTCTTCTCCTAAATAGATGAAGTCTCTATTTAGGAAACAACTGTGATTACTGGTGCAGTAAAGTTGGACTACACTTGCATGACCTTTTCTGTTTTCTTTTATAAACATACTCATTAGGTCAACAATTACTGTCGTGAAAAAATGAATAATAATTCACTTGATAGTTAGGGTTGATTGGCTTGTGGGTCTTTAAACTTGATAAAATATATTCATAGTGTGCAACAACAGAGATTTATATATGTAGATATAAATGTATACAAGAGCAGTTGTATAGAAACAGGGCAGTCAAAAATACTGTACAGAGCCATAAAAAGATATCGTGCACACATATGCTGATTTACATACAAGCTTGGAAATATACCAAGATAATACCATATTCATGTAATATCAAATGCTGTACCTGCAATGCCCATGTTTTTTTAATTAATTCTGTTCTTCTCTTGGCAGCAGTCAAGCTGGTGATTCTGTTACACTGCTTCTTTCGAGTTAATGTGAATTTTTTCCATTGCAGTGGTGCTTACTCTAAAAAATGCAATTAATTCTCATGAATAGGAATGAATAGGAATTGAACTGAATAGAAGATGTAGTTTTCATTAAGAAGACAGAATGAGAGACAAGAGAATGGGTGAAGCAGGGCAACATTTGCATCGGTGTTGATTTGCAAGATCTGAGTAAAACAATTATATTTATTTATATTTATAAAACAATTATAAGAGACCATTACTCATTGCTTGTTGTTGAGGAAATAATTGCCAAATGCAAATTTCTTTTTAGCATCAGGCACAATCCAGGGATTCTGGTAGCTAAAGCTACATGAAAGCTCCATAGTGTTTACATTTAATACATTATGACAAAGATATGGATTATTGTGAATTCCATTTAGCATCTCACTAGCAGATTTCAAAGAGCAGTGTATAAGTAATTGAAGGCTTAAATATAGCTGATTTGATAATACGGGTTCAGGAACAGCAATAACATAAGTCTGATAGAGCTGCTAATCAGACAGGGACAGAATAATTTTAAATTAAGTAAGAGTACATTTAAAATAAGATTGATAAGTCTGAAATGTACAGGTCATATTCTAATGTCACAGGAACTGAAGATAGACTAAGAAATGCCAGCTTGACAGTGTAACTCCAAACCCAGAAGGCAAATTTGTGTTAATAAGATTTCTAGGAATGACACAGCATTTTGCATACTTTATCCTGAATGTGTTTGCGATTGCTATGTTTCTTAGAAATCCATTCGGATATAGTTTGAGAGTAGAAATATGAACAGGAAACTAATTTTAAAATCCTCAAGAATAGTAACAGAAGTACCTGCATTGAAATAGTATGATGCAAATAATCCAGTTGTATTGCAAGTGGATATAAGTTAAAACCATAAAGGAGATATGACAATGCATGAAAACACTCACGTTGCCTATGGGTGAACAGCATTTACTGATTCAGAAAAGATATGGTCAGAGAAATAAAACTGTTAGCAGCAGTGGATGAATGTTTGAAAGTCTATGAATGTCTTCATGGCAAAGAAGTATAAATATAAACAGGTCATAAAACTTGTAACCTAAATTCAGAACATTTGTTACAATTTCCTGATGCTCACAGACAATAAATTATAGCTTAGCTCAACGCTGTCTGTTTGTGAGAGATGCAAGTATGTAACTAAACTGGAAGCCATGTTCTCACAATGAAACACACCACTATAGCATTCCTCACAAACTGACTCTAAATTATCATGCTGTGAAGCTGTTGAAAAGTTCTTGCCGAAGCCACCGTGGACCCAGAAAAAGTTAAACACTGCAACTTACAATATATTGGTACAGACACAACTAAGTGCCACCAGGACATAGATTATCCTAAATCCAGTGCATCAATATATTTAACAGCGGTTTACTATTGTTTGTGCGAATGACATTCTATCGGCTGCAATGTGCCAAAAAACAAAATGTCGAATGGAGAAGCAGTTTTGCTCCAGCTAGTCGACTCCACTTATGCGAATGCACAACTGCATTTGCATAAGTGGAAATCAACTATCTGCACGGAGACCGCTGTACAGCGGGGAGTGGAAATTCATCCACATCCCCACTGAAGTGCGACCTCGGAGTTAGAATATATAAGTAGGGGGTGTGTGGGGGGCACAGCCCCCCCACATGAGGGGTGCAGGGGTGCTTGCCCTACCCTGCAAAAACGTGATAGCTGTATAGGAGTTTGATTTACATCAGCTCCTATATAGCTATCACGTGGTGGTTTCGACAACAATGTCGAGTCAAATGCGTCAAGCATTTGGTTTCACATTGTGAATGTTAGTTTTTTTTTACTTTTGGTATTACCATTCATTTATTTGAATGGAAAATGTTTTTCTGTTCGAATAAACAATAGTAAACCCTTAACAGCATAAATAAAAATGCACTAGAGACTGATGATTCTACCATCAGGTATATAGTTTCAACTGTCATGAGTTTGGACAAAGGCACACTGACAGTGAGTTGTCTATCAGGAGCCAAGATAGATGTCATCTCAAGGGCTCTCAAGAACTGTAAATCAGACAGCTATGATTATGACACAGTGCTGGTCTCTGTTAGAGCTCCCTATGCATACCAGAAATGCAGGAAAGAATTGATATTGAGTGGAATCCTTCCTTCATCAAGAATGATGCCAAAGTATAAAGAAAAAATGGTTGCTTTTAACAATTGGCTAAATAACTGGTATCTCTCTAGGGGAATTCAAGCATGTGTCAGTGTGGGATGAGGTGCTTGACAATAAGAACTGCTTTGCTAGGGACAGACTGTACCTCTCATTCCAAGGTTCCTACTGGTGAAAGCCCTTGCTGCCCCCATATTACCATTTTTGGGCAAAATCCAGCTAATGAACCTCCCAATATAATCAGTAAAACTAATTAAGAACAATGCCACACAAAGGTGCCTATATAACACTTTGAGGCCCTGCTGCATTTTGAGCACATTCATAGGCTCATAGCTAAGTACAAGGCTATCTGCCTTTCTGGCCATTTTAAGCATAGCCAATTTCCCAAAGATGAGAATCAAACCCTGTAACATGTGTCTGTGAGGTAAACACTTTTATCATTATGTCAACCCTTCCCCTCTTGTTGGGCTCCCTTACCAAAACTTGGTTTAAATGCAAAGAAAGAACTCCTTCTATACCTGGGTTTTGTGCATATCATATCTTTATGACCCAATGGAAACTGTGACAGTATATCCATAGTTGTTAAAGATCATGTTAGCTTGAGGCAGATTCCAAGTGACTCACAAACAGAGCTTATTGATATCACACTAAATAAGGTAAATTATCAGATCATAGCTTGCTACAGTAACCCATCTATCTTCCCTAAAAAACATATTACTAAATTCCTAAATATCTCAGTAAACTTCCTATAAAGAGAAGTCCCATCCTCCTCGGAAACTTTAATTGCCCAATGATTAACTCTGAAACCTTTACCCCAAATGTAGGATATTCCCAAACCTGTTTGGGTTAAGTTTGATCACAAACTGGTAACCACCATCAACATCTCTAATACTTCAAATGCAAATATCATTAAATTCAGGGATTTAAAATGTACATATCTTCTAAAATTGTATGTGCAAGTCTCCAAATTCACATATAGCTATATTACCCAAGATGCTGATATAGCAAGTGGTTATGCAAACAAATTCCATCCTCACATGGCTAAATGCATTAACTTAGCTGTCACAGCTAGATCAAAACAAAATGGGAAATTTAAGTGTAAACAAGCATGGTGGTTGACAAGCATAAGTAAACTATATGTCAAAAGAAAAAAATTGAAAATACCTGCTCTCATTGTAAGTGGCTTACTCCATTGTAAGCCACCCTGGCTCCAAATGACTTGTTCTCAGTGTAAATGACTTACTTCTGTGCAAGGCTTATCTATAAACAGGCTTAAACTGGCAGTCAGACTTGAAAAGACTTGCTCTCGGAGTAAGTTACTCCGAGAACAAGTGTTTTGGAAACTGGCCTATAAAGTACACAGCAAAACGAAAGTCCCACAAATCAAACACAACATCAAGATGTTATCAAAGGAAGTAAAAAATTCTATCAGAAATTCAAAGCATCCCATGAACTCAGACTAGCACTGGAAGCTAAAGACAACTATAGATCCTTTCTTAATTACATCAGGAAGATAAGGAATAACACTCAACATTACTCTGAGCTCATTCAAAGTGGAAATACCCACTGAGATCCAGGGGGCTATTGTCAACATAGCAGCAAACTAATTCAGTGCAAGGTTCATAACATAGACAACTATGCAAACCCCAGAGATCCCTGAAGGGTTCCACCCTGCAATTATCACCATACAACATTTATTAAAAGTATTTTCTGAAATGTAAAACATATAATCCAAGGGGGTCTGATAATATACCCAGCTGTCTAATACACAGCACTAAGGAAGCTCTGGTAGCTCCACTCTTTAATATATTCAACCTGAGCTTAGAAACTGACTTTGGCCCTCAGATCTGGTGCACAGGTATTGTGATGCCACTTCACAAGGGTGGCCCACCACTTATCCCAGAAATTATAGGCCCATCAGACTGATCTTCAAAGCCATGGAACATATCACAATGGACCTGATTAACACTGATATCAAAAATCTTATCAAACTTGACTCCCAGCAGTTTGGTTTTGTCAAGGGTAGGTCTTGTCTGATGCATCTGGTAAACTTGTGACACCTTAAGCTTACAAAGGCCTTTGATACCATATCTCATGCCAACATAATACATACACTAAATGCACTCCAATGTGACACCCTTTATAATTAGATAGATTGCAAATTGGTTGAAAGATAAAACCCACACAGTAAGGGAGGCAGATGCGTATTTGGAGTGTATGAAGAGGACCAGTGGAGTTCCCAAGGGATCTGTCTTGATACTTTTGCTATTCAGCATCTATTTCTCTAATCCCCAAATCACCAGCACAAACAAGGATCTCTAGTTAACCAAGTTTGTGGATCCTCAAGTCCACCTCCAACGCACAGTTGCTCCAGCATGAGCTTTCATTTGTTAATAACTGATATACTAAAAATAGACTCAAATTAAATGCCAAGAAGTGCAGTATTTCCATGTTTGGTAAACAATCCATTCCTCCAGCTTATAGTATAGACAACACCTCACTTGAATATGTAGTTTGATCTTGAAACATGGGTGGATAATTCCCATGAGTTTGACCAAAATTTTGCAATAGTGGTTAGGAAGTCCTTTTATCTTGCACAACACATAGCAAAAGGTAAATCTGTAAGCTCAAAAGAAGTCCTTACCTCCTTGTATTATGCACTGATTAGGCCTATTAAAGAATACAGTATCCATTTAGGATGTATTTCACTATACACACCAAGCAAATGAAAAGATCATAAAGATTCCTAACTGCAAAGGTCAAGGGCTTAAAAACAATTAACCTACCAGGAAAGGCTGAAACTGTACCTTTATTCACATGTAAATGTGCCTTAGAAACTCTTTAAGAGTGACATGTGCTTTATTTACTGGGCCATAAAAGATTTAATAGTACAAGACCTACAAAAGCTGGGACCACAGACCTAAATCCACTTAAATAAGTAAACAAAACAAGGTGGAGATATACTTTTGTCACCCAGCACCTAGTCCATTTCTGAAACAAACCTTCGATCCAAATTAAGCAGTGAGATTCACCATCTTTCTTCAAAATGGAGATATATAATTAGATGGACATTCATAAACTGACTGGCCTGTCCCACCTTGAGAAGGGTGGTAAGGCCTACGGTGGGTACTGGAAATTGATAAATGGCCATCTGACCCAGTTGCCTTGTGTTTTACATGATTCTATAATTCTGTTTGTGCACTACACCTCTGAGATTGCAGAGGATGTTATTTAATTTGTAAATTTATAACACAAAAGTAAAATGCTGACCACAAAAGGAACTACTGGTAGTAGATATACCAGGTTACAGGTTACCTGTTATATTCTTGAAAGCCGACAATGTCGACACAAGAATAGCGAAATTGCAGAACGTCGAATGGGTAAACGGAAATCTCCATAAGGGGAGATTTCCATTTACTTCAATGTAGTGCGGTCTCAGAGTTGGTATATTTAAGTAGCGGGGGGTTTGGGGGGTGCAGCTTGGGGTTTGCCCGCCTGCACCCTTTAGATTTTTTTTTTTTTTAATCTATTTATTTATTTATTTTTGCTGAACATTCAAAATTTTAATGGTTTGATCATTAAAGGTCGACTTTTAATAAAAATAAAGAAAATAAAACCAGGTCTTATACTTTTTCCCCTTCTGAAATACGCATTAGGGCTTATTATCAGGGGATGCCTTATTTACCCCCCCCCATACAACAATCTACATTTATTCATTTATTCATGTACAAAAATCAACTTTTATTCATGTACACAAATCTACATTTATTTATGTACAAAAATCGACATTTATTTATGTGGACAAATTGACATTTATTTGGTACTTTTCCATTACTGGGCAACAGTTCTAGGTAACACATTAACAGTTGTTTGAGAATTCTACATAAACAGTGCAACAAACATTTCATCTTCAGAATATCTACACCTTGGCATCCACAGTGCAATATTTCATGCTTAACAGAAAGTGCAGAAAAATCTCAATACATGTGTATTGGAGGAGGGGAATAAAACAGGAGAATAACTGCCACTCTTTGAGTGGTGATGCTTTCTTTACTCCTTACCCAAAGCATAAGAGAAGAATAATGGAAAGTCATAAAAATGAAGTCTGGGAACCAGTGGCCTTACTTTGTAATTACCCCTTGATAATGAAATGTTACCTTAATACAATAAAGTCAAAAAACTGACAAGAGCTTGCTGGCAGCGGAAAGCAGAAACAATGCATTCCGTTGCCCCGATAACAAAAAAGTTATTCAAATACAGTCATGTCATCTTCTTCTGGAACATTGTCATAAGTCTCCAACCCCTGAATTCTGGCCTGAATTTCTTGCGGCTCCATTTCCTGTAGAATCATTGGCCTCAATCTGTCATCCCTAGCAATAGAGCTCTCCTTAAATGAGCACTGCTTGCCAGTGTAGCCTGCTCATCATAGTCGGCCTTAGGCATAGGCAAACTAGGCGGCCGCCTAGGGCACGCTCTAGTAGGAGTGCTTTTCCAGTACTTATTTGGTATAGGTAGACCAGGATGGGGGCACCAGGTGGTGTGGTGGGGGGCACCTTGGAGCACTTTTGCCTAGGGCACCAGCTGACCTAAGGCCATTCCTGCTGCTCGTGGTGCATTGGCAACACAGCTGTCAGTCATTTTATCCCATGAATTCTTCACCCAATTCACGACCTCTTGCAGGCTAGGCTTCACAAAGTTTCCACGCTGATCTCTCTCGATTTTATTTTCAATGTAGTCATTGAGTTCCATACACAAATCATCCTTGAATGGCTTGTTTATTGCAGTATCAAGAGTCTGGAGATAGGCAGTCATTCCTGCTGGAATCATTATTTGATCTATTCTTCTCTGTGGAAGGAATTTCTTCATGTCTTTAGTGTGGTGAATGCTGGCTGAATCCCAGACAGCAGACCTCTTTCGCCACCTCGCAAAACAAGTGGGAGCATTACATTGACCCACTTTCTTATAACTGCTTGTGTGCACCAGGCTTTTTTGGTTTCAAGAAAGTAAATGTCTGAAACATGTTCAATCTTATCTTTCTTGCCCTTACTAATGATTAGAGGTGGGGTTTTCTTTCCATCTAGATGAATTTCCAAAATACAGGTAATACGTGCACTTTCATAACCAGTGGAGGGAATGTCAATTGACGAGGCACCCCTCTGATTAATTGTTGTACGAGGTCCTTGGCCTGTAAACACTGCAGTTTCATCCATAGCAATCATGTTGGAGAGTTGGTATTTAGAAAAGTTGATGCCATCAACAAAGGACTTGAATGCAAGTGCATGTTTAAAAATGTCAGTATTTTCCAGCTTGAACAGTGTTGTTGATCTTCTTAGAGACAGTTCATATCATTGAAAGAAGCCATCCAGCCAATGTTGGGAAGCTTTGAATTCTTCTGGGGATATTTCTAACTGTGGTGCCATTGCAAGGGCAAATGCTTGAATATCAACCCTGCACACAACCAAAGCTTTTGCTCTCCTGTTAGCAATCCATTCACAGATGATGTCTTCCAGCTCAGGAAATAATGGTTGCTGACCTGATCCACACTTGCAGTTCTTAGCATTTCCCTCGCCGGCCTGTTGACTGAGGTTATCATACGCTGCTCACCATTTTCAGACCATTCGGAGATCCAACTTCTTCTCTTTGCAGAAAGCCATCAGATTCATTCCCCGGGAGTCCTCCATGATTCCTTTCTCGTACTCAATGGAATAGCTCTTTCTTTTTGCACTGATCTTGTCTGAGAGGCGGTTAATTGAAGACTTACAAGACAGTAGTGGCAATACAAAATGACAAAGGTTAAGAAGACACAACCGCACCCATTCGTTATCAAGTGCGCATGTTTTACGTGTGTTGTCTGTACTCTGACCAAAGTACACTTGCCAGTGTTTATGGGCCAAAGATCTCAACCATCAAGTGTGAGTGAGGATTAGGGTTACAGTAAGAATTGTGGAGGACTCCTGGGGAAAGAATCTTATGACTTTCTGCAAAGAAAAGAAGTTGAGTGTCTGAATCGTCCAAAAATGGCGAGCAGAGTATGATAACCTCAGTCAACAGATGTCAATAATATTATTTTATAATTCAACACGTCCATCGTGTGTTGTTGATGATCTTAACCGGACCTTATTTTTGGGGTAGGGCTTATACCATGACCACCCTGAAAAACCATGCTAGGCCTTATTCTCTGGTTAGGTCTTATTTATGGAGAAATATGGTATTATTGTTGCAATACATATGTCCTGGAGCTGCATATTTATATGCTGTACAGCCAGCAAGACTGCAAAAGTGTCACACTGCTTCATACTGACCACTTCTGTGAGCCTGCAGTGCTTCACCTTGCCTGTTAAGGGTATAGCATCATGCACATTGCTTTTCTGTCTTATGTTTCTGTTTTTCCTATTTTGTGTACTCTGTGTTCATTGTGTACATAGCGTGGGGTGCTGCATTCCTGACTGCACTGACATCAAACTTGAGATCCAGTCTGCTTGAGTTGGTGATGAATCAGGCACGTGTAAAAAATCCCATGATACGTATTTGAAAGAGTTGGGGAGCTCCCCAGAAGCCTGGCCAAATATACGCTAGTTAGTATGAACTGCATCTCCCTGAAATGAAACCATAGGCCTAGAAGGGTTAACACTGTTAGATCAAACATAAACAAAAATAAATAAATAATGACTTGTTATATGAATAGCCTGGACAAAACATAATTTGATTGTGGACTCTACACAACTGAGTAAACCAACAGCAAAGCATGGTCAGACAGACCTTCTAATTTAAGCAATACATAGTTCATGATCAACCCTTTCACCTGATTAAATTGCCAATCCCACCTATGTAATTTTCTTGGGAAGAAGCTGTTTTATGTTGGAGAAATAAATAGCAAAGCAGGTACCCCACGGTAGTGTGATTAAGTCTTTAATGCCATTATGGGCAATAATGGCTGTCTTGTGCAACATGTATGCACTTGCACTGTGCTCCATGGGTGTGATACTGCTTGCTGCTGCATTACTACTGACATACACAGCATCACTGTACATTTCTGTGTGGACTTGTCATTTTCACTCTATTGTGCAGCATGTACCTCATCTCTGAATTGTGTTTATAGTTATTGTGATGAAAGGAGATACTGTCAGCACAGCTAGCTGGAATTTTATAAATAATTACATGTCATTGGTGAATATCAAAATGATTTATATAAGATGCTTGTGTTACAAATATATTAGAACTGTATGTCATGTGTATATCAAACTGCTCTGTACAGATGTTTGGGTTGAAAAGGCATTTTGTAAAGTGCTTGTGCTTAAAATGTATCCACAGTCTACCCTACTCGAAGAGAACAGAAATGTACATGCACTATTGTATCTGTTTAAATGTATATACCAACAGAATAAACTGGAAGGTTAACTTCAGTCTGGCAAACTTTAGAAAAATAGCTGAAATTAAATTACTTTATAGGCTATTTATAGGCTATGCAATAAAAGAGGCTATCTCTCAGGTTTTCAATGCAGCTAGAGACATAGAGTCTGTACTAGAAAGGTTTCTGTATTGTCCTTGGAGTGAACTAATTGCTACTTTTGAAGCATGAAAGAATGAAATAGTTTTATAACTTTCAGCATCTGCCAAAGATCTGAGGAAAAGCCCTTGTCTGTATATTTTTACAGGTAGATGTTAAATGCTGCAGGCTTCTAGCAATGGGGGTTTTGGCCTCGAAACTAGATGTCAGATTATCAGAAATTATGCCATTCTGCAAGCTATCCCAGCAGTAATATTTTAGATATTAATTTGAGAAGGCTCTTAGTCAGAGAGAGCATTCTGCATTCTGTCTTGGAGCTGACAACAACAAGAAGATCCATTCACCACATTTGCATTTCTCTATTAGTAAGTTCTTAGGTTATAGTATAATTCTCTTAGATTTAGTCAGGAATATAGTAAAGCTTAGTTTAGATGTTTTTCTTTATTTGTGTGAGCCTGTACTGCAATGTTATTTTAAATATCTCCTGTGGTTTTGAACTCAAATGTCACTGTGAATATATAGTCAGTATTGTCTTGTTCTTTTACTTTATAATTATTACATATTTTTAAACCTTTCATTATGGCTGATCTGTATGGAGATATTTAAGTTTTGAGAGTACTTGCATATTTATTTGGTGACACCGTGTGGGCTACTCCTAATAGCCTTGCTCTTGGTCAAATGACCATTTGTATTAGTATAAATATTACACAGTAAGATTGGGCACCCTTTGTTAAGGGCCTTAAAGTAGTTGACAAGGAGTGACTGGTGGCAATGAAAACTACCTTATAGTCTGGGCAGAAGGGGGCATAGCTAGTAAACCTGTGTCAGCCTTTCCCAGGTGTGTGTGTGTGTGTGTGTGTGTGTGTGTGTGTGTGTGTGTGTGTGTGTAAATCAAACCTCAAAGAGTGTGTGTGTGTGTGTGTGTGTGTGTGTGTGTGTGTGTGTGTGTGTGTGTGTGTGTGTGTGTGTGTGTGAGCTACTTGGGCAGGGACACGAAGCACTGGTTGAACGGAGAGGGTGCTGGAGATCTTGGCTTTGTCGCTCAGCTAAGATCTCAACACTATAGCTGTGCCAGTAGGGAGTCTTATTGGCAATCTGGAGAAAAAGTGAGGAAACCATCCCCAGACTGATTATAATTATCAGCAAACATGTATTGTAGTAATGCTGTTGGATCTATACAAAAACTGGAAAGGAAATTGCATGGCCTTTCAGAAAATGTGATGCCTTTGTTTGGATCAAGTATGCTGTTTTGGCAAAGCATACTTAATTTATTCCTAACAGAAGGTCTTACATAACCTGAATATTTGAATACGTCTGTTTCATAATACTTATGTTGATGTAGTAAAATGTAACAATACTTATATATGTCCAGATCTTTATTTTTTTTAGTGATTTGTCTCAGCACAATGTCATTCTTATGACTGTATTTGAATCTCTTGAATACAATAGTACAGAGACACTAAAAAGCTTAATTCACTGCATGGCCTCACATCTGTCCATCATCATAGTACCTTTCTTTACTTTACTGCTTATGGCCAGTGACCATGATATTCTGTGTGTTTTTACAATAACCCTGTGCAGTTCACTGTGCAGTTCTTGTTTTACACAGAGAAGACTAATTTGAAAGGTGTTTTTTTTAAATCAGAAAACTCTGTTGTGAACAACAGTTTGTAATGAGATTTTGGACTAAAAGGGCCTTTACTTAAGAGACTAGATAACAGTTGTTTTGACAGAGAAACTTAGTTAATCTGACATAAGTATGTACATTCCTTTCTTCTGCTGGATCTACACTCTGAGTAACCAGAGCAGGGTGTACACTTATTTTGCATTTGTGTGCTCCGAGTGCAGAACTTTGCAGTAGCTCTTATTTCTTTTCATATACCATTGCATTGTTTGTTCAGGTCATTGAACGATGTACCTCTCTTCTCCATACATGATTTGATTACCATAATGTAAGCTATTTCAAGCATAGTAATACAACTTATTGTATAGGATACTACTAGAAAAATCCACTGTTTCATGGATACCTTTTTGAAGCATTTTCTATCAGTTTTATCATGGGAAACCTGCTAAAGGCTTTATTTGAATCAAAAAAATTCCGATTCCAATATATCCCTTTATCTTGCTCAGGTATTCACAGAAGCAAGTGAGGCTTACAGTAGCAAATCTTCTTACCAAAAACTATAGTCCTGTTTTTCTAGGGATCAGCCTTGACACATCTTTAATTTTATCATCTAGTCTGGATAAACAGAACTCTACTATCTCCTAGAATTTGCTCAGGGTACATTCCAGTGAATATAATATAATTATCTGCTCTGGGCTATAATATTTGCATTACTTGTTTTTTTTCTCCTACAAGGTGACTCAAACTTGACATTTAATTAAACTAGCTGCTCTCCAGGATTTTGGTTAACATCTTTACCACAATCAAAGTATATAAAACATGTTTTTAGAAATATATGGGTACATCCACAAAGCAATTTTAATTGTTTATTTTCTGCTTTCCTAGATAATTTGAACATCCTGCTTCCATTCACAGTTCTACTTTTTGTAAAACATGTTTTATGATTTCTAACATTCAATGAAACAATGCATTTGGATACTGCTATTACAATGCTAGGTAATAGCAATTGTTCAAATTAATCCCTCCTTATCTATACACGTATTTGTCATTCACTTAAAGAAAAAAAATATCCAAAGTCCTAATCAAACCAGTAACTCATTCCAGCTAGAAGCACTCCTTCAGAAAACCATATTTTAATTCTTTGACTAATACAAGGTGTCCTTACATTCACTGCTGCTGTATTCGTAACATATGGGATTCCCTGCCATGGAAGTCCAAAGTCCAGCCAATCTACCAAAGACTCTTGTTGCTTTAAAGGTATGCCAACTGTTACCCAAATGTTCCTTGCGTAGCATAAAGGTGATGTTCAGGCCTACCATAGTCAGAACTTCTTTGCCTACAGTCCAAATATATCTTTTCACTGGTAGTCTGTTTACCTGCGTCTGTTTTCTGCCAGTTGAACACATTTTCATTCTCCAGTGACTACATACGCCTATTTGCTGACTTCTTTGCAGTTGCCTATAAGTGACCCATTGTAACCTCTCTGCACTTCAACTGGCACAATGGGTGACAGGATTTTGATTCCTCATAGACACCTTTTTTCTGAGGACATGCTGCAAATCCTGCAGGAGGCGAAGAAACCTAGTAGTAGGAAATCCTACTTATTCAAATGGAAGAGGTTTTCTATTTGGTATCTCTCTCGTAACCTGGACCCACTTACTGTGGATGTTCCTTTGTCTCACTCTTATTTATGTGAGTTGCTCAGTGCTGGTTTGGCCTATTCTTCAGGCCCACTTATCAGCTGTCTCTGCTTGCCTGCCTTTTTCTCCTCCTTTAGCTTCTAGATTTGAGATAAAACAATTTCTTAAAGGCGTCCTTAATATTAGACCTCCAAGGAAGCCTGTTCCTCCTCCCCCCTGGGATCTTAATTTTGTTTTGGAGAAGTTGACTCAGGTTCCTTTTGAGCCTGCTGCTTCAGTTTCCTTGTAACATTGTTCCTGTAAAAACTGTTCTTTCATTAGCTCTTACTTCTGCCAGATGGGTGTCTGAGTTACAGCTCCTTATGGCTTGTCCTCCTTTTTTGGTCTTTCATGAGGACGGAGTGTCCTTGTGTACTAACCCTTCTTTTATGCCTAAGGTGGTTAATGAGCTATCACTTAATCAGTCTATTAATCTCTCTACTTTTTTCCCCTCATCACAAAGTGACAGTGAGAGGGTGCTGCATACTTTGGATGTGCATAGGCAACTTAAGGTTTATTTGGATAAGACTAAGGCTATTAGAAAATCTGATCAGTTATTTGTTTCTTTTCATCCTAGATCTTTGGGATTTACTGTATCGAAGCAAACTATTTCTTTTTGGATTTCTATGGCTATTTCATTTTGTTACACTTTTCAAGGCAACAGCCTTCCTTCTTCAGATAAGGCCTATTCTGCTGGAGCTGTGGCTACTTCTGTTGCTTTTTTCAAGGGCTTAGATACTAATTCTATTCTTGAAGCAGCTACTTAGACTTCTGTGAATACCTTTACCAAGCACTACAAGTTGGATGGTATCTCTAGAGCTAGGGCTGGTTTTGCTAGTGTAATTGTTCATGGTTTTTTAGGGGATTCTTCTGTTCCTTCCCCCTACCTATTTTCCTCTTGAGCTTTGGCATTTGCCCATATGTTAAGAATACTGCAGCAGTGAATGCAAGGACATAGTACAGTTGTGTAAAATCTTACCATAGTGGTAGATGTCCTTGCCTTCACTGCTGCAGTATTCACTCCCTCCCTCCTTCCCCCTAGTCCTTTGCCTTTCTGGATGTACAGATTACCTCTTGGGTTTCATGGACTTGTGTTCCTACTGAGGCAATCAGTTCTAAGTATGGTAAGCCTGTACGTCACCTTTATGCCCTACACTATGCAAGGAGCCATTTGGGTGACATTTGGCGCACCTTTAAAGAAACAGAAGTCTTTAGTAGACTGGCTGGATGTTGGGTTCCAGGAAGGGAATCCCATATGTTAAGAATACTGTAGCAGTAATGGCAAGGACATCTACCATTACGGTAAGATTTTGCTCAACTGTACATTTCCGTTTTAGTCTGTCTTCTCTAGAGCTGCATATAGTTTCAGAATTCTCTATTTGTTCCCTTACAATCAGATTTAAAATATATTGTGCACTACAATTAGATTATCTTTCCATTCTATAATTCAAGGTATTTATAATGCTTTGCTTCCCTTTGTTCTTGTGATGAATTTTTTGACATCCATGCTTTAAACATATAACAAATTGGTTACGATTGAAGGCCTGATCATATTCCTCTATATTGCGGTGCTACTTTTGTATTATTACACTGTTTGCCACGTGGTATATACCGTACTAGAGAAGTTTATCCTTTTCCTTTTGGTTTTTGTTACCTTTTACTTGTTTTCAGTTATTTACTGACTTATTGATTGGTTGACTGACTGAGTGACTTACTGACTGTGTTTTATTCTGTGTCACTTTGTACTAAAATTTACTAGAGTATAGAAAACACGCCTACCCAGTACAAATAGTTTCTACTTACAACTAAATCACCAGAAGGCAACATCAAGTGCCATGAGCTCAGGAAGTAATTGAACATTTGTTCTTCATATAATAAATAGAAATGTATGTTTATTAAACATAGCATAGTCCCACTGAAATAACTAAAGCAAAAATTTAGATATTTTAGAAGAGCATAATTATGTTAACAAGAAAAGATAAATATATCTGTAGCTATATCTATATCTATATCTATATATATATATATATATATATATATATATATATATATATATATATATATATATATAGGTTTGCAATCACTTACCTGAATAGGAGCTAATCGAACGTCTGATTGTCGAAATCACGGTTTCCAAGGGGCAGGAAACCAAATCAAGAGTGGTCAACCATGTTTAGTTGAGTTGCATGGTGCACTCGACCTTTCAGCAAGCGACGTACCGAGACTTCATGCTTCAGTGAGGAACAGGGAATTAGCCCAGTTCATCACTGTAATGCAATCTCGGAGTTGGTATATTTAATGTGCAGGGGGTGTGTGGGGCACAGCCCCCCACATGGGGGGTGCAGGGGGCCATAGTAGAATTAACATACTGTTGCATGTAGAGCTCAATGGTATGTTACTGTGCATAGCAGGAGGTGAATGACATCACCTACTGCTATGTCGAATACATCGAACCATGGAGTTCGATGTATTCAGTTTCATTGTGGGGTTACTATTTGGAATTTTGGATTCAACATTTAAGGCCGACATTATAAATGTTCAACCATTGTTGATCCAACATTTCCATAGTAAACTCTATATATATATATATATATATATATATATATATATATATATATCGATCTACTTTTTTCATTGAAAATACACTTGGTTGAAAAAGAAAACAAGATCCCCACTTCAGTGAAAGAGCACTTCAACAAAACTGCACTTTCACTGAAGTATACTCACCTGATCCCTATCATAAACAACAAACACATGAAAAAATATCTTTTGCAGGGGGCAAGCCCCCCTGCACCCCCCATGTGAGAGGCTGCACCCCCCACATCTCCTACTTTAAAATTCTCTCTCCGAGATCGCACTACATTGGGGAAAAAGGAATATTCCCTTATCCCCACTGTGCCACAATCTCAGCACTAGTTTACTTAGTTGTACATCAACACTAAATGTTGATGTACAACTAAGATGACATGCAAACTGCATGTTTTTATAACTAATTTCTTTTTTTTTTTTCTTATTTTGATATTCCCATAACAGTGCATTTTCGACAAAATGCACTTTCGCGAAAGTGCACTCGCAAATTTACGTTTCCTTGAAAAGTAAATTTGCTGCAGTGACTGGATCCCATATATATATATGTATATATATATATATATATATATATATATATATATATATATATATGGTTCCACTTGAAATCATCAATTACCATTTCATTGCAAATCATCGAGACAATGAAAACTCATTTAATCGAAAACTCATATCATCAAATCTCAAATCATCGAAAACTATAAAGCAACTACAAATAACATCCCAGACACTGTTTACCATGTTTATGCAGGGGTCAAGCACCCTCATGTGGGCTCCACCCCCCACACCCCAGTAATAAAATATACCAACTCCAAGGTCGCACTACAGTGGGGTTAGGAAATAACCTCTTTCCTCCACTGTAGTGCAACCTTGGAGTTGGTATATTTATTTACAGGGGGTGTGGGGGGCGGATCCCCCCACATGGGGGGTGCAGGGGGGCTTGCCCCCCTCCATAAACATAGTAAAAACTTTGTGGAATGTTATTTGTAGTTGCTTTATAGTTTTCGATGATTTGAGATTCGATGATATGAGTTTTCGATGAAATGAGTTTTCGACGATTTGGTCTCGATGATTTGCATTTCGATAAAATGGTAATTCGATCATTCTCTTTCAGCTTTTCCTGTTAGGGGTCGCCACAGTAGATCATCTCTTTCCATTTCTTCCTATCCTCTGCATCTTGCTCTGTCATACCAACCGCCTGCATGTCCTCTCTCACCACGTCCATAAACCTTATCTTAGGCCTTCCTCTATTCCTCTTACCTGGCAGCTCCATCCTTAGCATCTTTTTTCCCAATATACCCATCATCCCTCCTCAGCACATGTACAAACCAACGCAATCTCGTCTCTCTTGCTTTGTCTCCAAACTATCCAACATGAGCTGACCCTCTAATATACTGATTCCTAATCCTATCCATCCTAGTCACACCGATTGCAAATCTTAACATCTTTAACTCTGCCACATCCAGCTCTGACACCTGCCTTTTTGTCAATGCTAATGTCTCCAACCCATATAACATAGCTGGTCTCACTACCCTCTTGTAGACCTTCCCTTTCACTCTTACTGGTACCCGTCTGTCACAAATCACTCCTGACACTCTTCTCCACCCATTCCACCCTGCCTGAACTCTCTTCTTCACCTCTCTTCCACATTCACCATTACTCTGAACTGTTGATTTCAAGTGGAACCATATATATATATATATATATATATATATATATATATATATATATAATCTTTAAAGAAGAAAGAACGCATGACAAAACATTAGATTTTCAAAGCTGTTGGTATAAACTTAATTTATAAAATAAAGATCCAGATGGATTAAAATCAAACTTTTTTTTAAATAGTTTACTTCTGATTAATACCATGCTTTTTTTTACTCGGATAGCTTGACTAAGACCAAATTGGCTTCATTTTCTGTGTTTCATCTTTATAGACAAGTTGGCCACTGCTTTAAATTTGTGTTGTGTTTTATAAGCTCAGCTGTAAACTGTTTTGTAGGGAGACTGTCCCAGCCTCCTTCCACTGTGGTGAGTTGTACCCCAGCATCATTGTTAATACTACATGCTAAATGAGTGGCTGCAGTATGTCAGGGATATAAGGAGTGCTTGATTCCAGTAAAGCTATCTAGTCCAGGTACTCTGAGACACTGCAACCTTAGAGTTAGTATATTTCAGTTAGGGGCATGGGGGCCACCCCCACACAATACACATATCAATAAGTGCTGGGAGGATTCCTGCAGAAGATGGCAAAATGCTAACAGCACAAAGTCTTAGCTTTGCTTTGTTTTCCTTCTTTCTCATAGGATTTTATTATGCGTGTGACAATATGAGGTACTGCCAGCTATGCCAGGAGAAGTAAGGCAATGGATGTATGACTTCTGCCAACACAGCTAGCTGGAATTATGTAAATAAATATATGTCATTTGTATATAAAACTGATTTGCACAAATGCTTGTTCTGAAAATGTATTTGTGAGGATTGCTTTTGTTAAAATGTATCAACAGTGCACCCTGCTGGTAGTGGTGGCTGGTTACTTCAAATCAAAGGTGGGCTGCAGGAGACAGCTGAATGGGTGGGGCCAATGGGGAGGGGTGTGGCCAACTAGAAAGGGGCAGAGCTATGCTGAAAACCACAAAAGCTGGGACTTTAATTAGATACCCTGCCCTGGGTGCCAAACCAACATTATGAGAGTCCAATCAAGACAAAATGAAGTGGAGAAGAAAAAAAAAAGTTCAATGCATCGGTTGCCTGACAGCTTACTTAATATCTAAATGGAAACAAAAAGGTTGTGAGGCATGAAAAAAATAAATTACTTTTTAAATACATTACTGGAATGCCAGTCAAAATCAAGTATAAAAAACAAGCAGAACTCAACACAAACCACTTCTCTTTGCACTCCAGTTCTAATTATAATTTGTATTCAGCTTTATAAAAGTACCAAGTATCATGCTGAAAGTAGCAATATCTGTGATACCCCCACTTGTAAAAATGTTTCTTATCCAAAACAGACCTGCTGCCTGACAACAACTGTCTACTTGTTTCATGGGGAAAACATGATCAAAGTAAAAATGAACAGCAAACAAGAAACAAGCTCAAGATAAATTGCTTAAAGGATTACTGCACAGTTTATGGACCACACATGATAGATTGGCATTCTGTTTAATTTACGGGGTAAAGCGTGCAAAGATGACTGCAAATGTAATGAGCTTCTGAAAATACTGTAATCCTGTCCTTTATTACAAATACTGTCATATGCATTTCAATACCTAAGGCTTATAAGTTTAGTTATGTAAATATTCTCTGCATGGCAACAACAAAAAGGGTTTCAATGTTGATAATTTTTTAACAGTATGCTTATTAAAGCTTACTTGCATTTTACAATCTCAGACAAGCTTACCTGATGGTCATTAAAGAATTGATACTTAAACACAGAGCAACAGGCACTGCAATAACATGCATTTTCTGAATAATAAGAAGCATAACTCAACAGTATAAAAATATGACAGAAAATCAAAACATTCTGCAAAATCAAGGACAGATGAAAAGCCACTTTACTTGCGTCTACCTTGGATGGGGGTATACTCTGTCTGCACACTTACACTGCATAACTGCTCCTTCTCTTGCTTGGACACATCCAAAGTCACTACATAGGGGACTGGGGTACAAGTATGTCACAATTTGAAATGTCTCTGGCTGACAGTGATGGCCCTGATACATGTGTCATACTCTCAATCTCAGAGCAAGAAATCTGAACAATGCCATAAATAAAAGTGGGACAAAGACCCAAAAATAAGGACAATTTTTAAATATTGCTCTTATAAACTTAGAAAATTAATAAAATAGTAGGTCTTGCATTAGTATGAATTTTCCGAAGGGTGTGAATTCTAAAACTCAAATGCCTGTCATTATTTTCTAACTTCAATCTTTAATGATTTGCTACTAATTTGCCAGAAAACCACAATTTTATGAAAAATTATCCAAAAATGTGATGAGAAAAATCTGTACACACTACACATACAGACAAAAAAATAGACATAGATAAAGGAATATATGCCTTTCTAAAGAATCAGTCATAGGCAATAAACATTAATAGTTGCAGGATGCCATGGGTTCCAAAGAGATACAAGTGTCTTTCAAAGTGTATGCTACCAAAAACAACTCCTAAGACAACATATTAAACATTATTACTTACATAAAATAGTTATAAAATAACTGTTTAACTTAAAAATTAATTACAAGAGAAACTGCTATGTCACACACTAAATAGGGCAGTGACTAAAGTTACTTTGACAAACATGAAAAGGAACATGTGTATAAAAAAAAAAAAAAGACATTTCAAGACAGAAAATGAAGGGCTAGAAGTGACCTCCATGTTTCAGGTGGCTGTCACTTTGGCAAACAATGGCTCTTTTTCTTTTAGCATTGAACAAAGAAATAGCAGGTGTCAGTTTTTCTCTTGACTAGCCTGAGATGGGAGAATATGATTGCCCCATATTCAGTATTGCAGATACCGGACATTTCTGTACTTATCTTCTTCTTTGCATTCCTACAGAAACATATGGTGACTTCATCCTTGCAAATCATAACACAAACTCATTTCGGTAATGAAAACCAAGGCAAGGCAGAGAGGGACAAGAGCTCTCCACCAATTGCTACAGCACCACACAAAAATAATTCACTGTCCAACTGTACATGTGGTTTTCAGGCAGGATATGCAAATGAAACTGCAGGCCTTAATTTCACAAATTAACTTAGTCTGTACTATATCATAGCAACTGCTCAATTAGTGTCATCTTTCTAGACTTGTCAAAAACATCAATATGGTCAACAATAATTTCATATCTAAACTTTTTAACCTCAGCCTCACTTGCTCTGCCTTACAATTGTTTACAAACTACCTACCTGAAAATGCCCATGCAGTTAGATTGTCTAAACAAATTTTATTACCCAACCTTGTACACCTTGGTATACACCAAGGCTCTGAATTTTTCCATCACTATTTACTATAGTTATCAACATCATACCTAAATTCTGTCACCCCCCAGTGTAGTGCAATGTACAGATGACACCCCTACCGTTCCTCCTCAGGCAATATTTATATTAAAAAAAGTAATTTATTTAACATTTGTTTACCAGGAAAGTCCAACTGGGACAGAGCCAATTATCAGCAGAGGCACAGGGAGAAATTCTCTGGATGGATGCCTTTGGAATGTGGGTGAAAACCAGAGCACCCAGAGGATATCCATGTGAATGCAGGAATGGCATGCAAACTCCACACCGAAGCCACACCAGCTGAGAATCGAACCAGAGAACCTCTTGCTGTGAGGAGACAATGTTAACTGCTGCACCTCTGCACCACCATTGCAGAAAGTATTCATCTTAACTGCACTATGAATTGCATAGTAAACAACACTTGCTAATAGTAAACAGCAAAAACAAAAATCAAAATAAAAACAAAAAAGATATGCTGTTTCAACCTGATTACTAAAACTCTCACTCTTCCAATACTATTCAAATAATGATATCAACCCCACCTAGTCTGGCCTAGTTCCAGACTCCAAAATTCTAGGGGTACACCGTGATCCCCAGCTAGAATTGGATTAGAGCACTGAATAAGCATTCCACTAATCTGACTGCATATTAAAAGCTTACTATTGCTAAAAGCCAGATTCAGTAAATCAGTACTACAACTACTTTGTTTCTCCACCCAGTCCTGCTCTCATACTCATTCATCCTTATTACTTACTGATATCATTTTTATCAGATAGATAAACTTCTATATCATAGTCTCTCATTTCATTTCCATGACATACCACTGATACTTCATATCTCTAAAAACAATTTTTACACTTAATTTCTCTACTTTTCTACCCTACTGCTTCCCACTCCACTCTCTACCACCCTCACAAATGTCCACAAATGTCCATCCCAGTATAAGATGTGCCTTAGTGATTAACACTTGCTCATCACACTTGAAATTACTGTCCTCATTTAAGAGCCAACCCTACCTTGGTCTCCTTGAAGATCTTTGTATGGGATATTGTTAGCTCACAGTCACACTGAAAAATCATCCCACCTGCCTTGGTAACACCCTTAAAAATAAACTTTCAACATGGTGTATTAATAAGCTAGACCTATTAGAAAATAAAAACCTACCCCTATTACTAACCTAATTCAATTGATAAGTTGACAAACAGCTGCTGTTACTAACTGTGCTGCCACTTACTCAACTAGCATCATGACACAACGTTAACAGTAAAAGAAAAGTAAACATATGGACAAGGAGTCAGATACCGACCTCTGTACAAATTAAAGTTAAAAATGACTGTGTCCATCTGTCTGATCAGTGATCATGAAGTTACAAACTCTCCATCTCCATAAAGCAAGTTGATTAATCAACCAAAGTACTGCTACCTAACCTAATGACTGTTTCTCATTCTCTTTTTTGGGAAGAGAGTGAGAACCAATCAGGAGCCATACAGCACATCCACATCACGTATGTGACTGCGGATGTGGCAGTCCAATCCCCTTCCACTTTACTGTGCAGTTAAACCACATAGACTTCTGAGCATCACACTGATGCCTTCTCTACTACACAAACTATTTTTTTTTAAAACCTGGAACTCGCCAAGCATGAGCAGTTTGAGTTCCAGGACTTTGCGAGTCAGTCAGACTCGCAGCTAAGTAAAGCAGCCAGCTAGTACATTTATTGAAATAATTATAAATATTTTATTTTTTCAAATGTTCTTTTCTTCGTTTCTTCACAGCTGGGGGGTGCATTCCAATGGCACGAGCTGTCACTGCCTGCTGGAAAGAAAAGAAATCCACATGTATTATTGTAAATGAATTAAGTGTATATGTTTTAATAGAGGACACGGGGACAACAAAGGTTAGCCAGCTTGCTTACTTTAGGAAAAATAAAGGAAATGTAAATGAGCTGTAAAAACCATTAAAATGTCACCCTACAATGCTGAATAGGATTGGAGATGTTAAGTCTGGAAGAAGCTTTTGTTCATTAGCTCAGTAAAAATAGGGGAAGCCCCAGACACTGCCATAAACATTTAAGATGTGTATTGTAGCCGCCTATGCTAAATTCCTGTCTCAGATTCAAAGGGGGTTACTGTGAGAACCTAGAGTCAGGTGACCAGATGAGATCATTCTGCAAGCCATCCTAGATATTATATTTTACCAGAAGTAGTCTTTGAGAAGGGAGTATTCTGTTTTGGGGAACCTGACTAGAAAGACTGCTCATGTATTTCATTATGCCTTGCTCTATCAAGTAAGTTATTAGGGAATAGCAATTCTCCTAGATTCAGTCAAGAATATAGTGAACCTTAGTTTAGATATTGTTTTTCTTTATTTGTCTGAGTCTGTCCATCAATGTTCTTTTCAGTATTTCCTGTGATTTGAACTCTGTGGTTTACTGTGAATATATATTCAGTATTTTCATACTATTTTATTATTTATTATTAAATATATTTAAAACCTTTATTGTGGCTGGTCTTTGCAGAAAGCACTTAAACTTTGAAAGTGCTTATATTTATTTGGTGATACTGTGTGGGCCACCCCAGAAGGCCTAGCCATCTTGGTCAACTAGTACTATTTGTATTAATATTAATAATATACAGTATTATTGGAAACTCTTTGTTAAAGGACTTGAAGTATCTGATTGTGGAGGGTCTGAGGGCAGTGATATCTACCTTATACTCTGGGCAGAAGGCGGCACAGCTGTTAAATCTGGGCCAGCCTTTCCCAGGTATGTCAGCGTGTGTGTGTGTGTGTGTGTGTGTGTGTGTGTGTGTGTGTGTGTGTGTGTGTGTGTGTGTGTGTGTGTGTGTGTGTGTGTGTGTGTGTGTGTGTGTGTGTGTGTGAGTGAAAAAATGAATCTCTCAGTGTGTGTGTGTGTGTGTGTGTGTGTGTGTGTGTGTGTGTGTGTCAGCTACTTGGGGCAGGAACACAAAGCATTGGGTTTACATAGAGGGTGCTGGAGGACTTGGCATGGACACTCAGTTGAGTGCTCCATTATTATCACTGGCCTAATATATTGTTTCGTATCCATATTTCATTTATGCATGTACAAACCATTAACTTATTTTCTAGCTATATCTCATATTTCTGACATGTTCTAACTGTTGCTTTGTTCAAAGGCTATCTGGTATTTTCTACCTGGGCTCCCTTAAAATACAGATTCTTCACAAGAATGTATAGTTTCATTAAATAATATCTAATAAGTAAAATGACTGATCCGGTTCTTGGAACAGACAATGGCACATTTCAGGTGTAATCTCATAAAAATATAACAAATACCTAGACCATGGGTTATCCACAGATAATGGAAGACCAGAGATATAATAGAAACAGATAGTTAAGCATCAATGCTGTTGGTGGAATACAGAATACTTATAAATGCATAGCATGAATGAAGCTGATAGCATAGTAAACAGAGAATGACATGTACCATGCATAACATCTGACAGTGTATTAAAATACTGTTACAGGGAGCTATTAATCATCTGAAAGTTGGTAAGATACAGATTAAGCATCCGTACTTAGGTAAATGATCCCATGTTGCAATTCTATATACCTAAGGACATCCACATGCAAAAACACACTCAAATTGAAATACATGTTAACACAGACCACACTTGTCAATTCATAAATAAGGGGTCTGCAGACGTATTTACACAAGGTATAACCAACTGCCTACAAAAGCTAAATACCCCATAAAAGTTTGGTATTACTTCAGTATACAGTTGTCCCAATGCTTTCCTTGAAATGCAAATATGAAATCTAACACCTGATGTGATGCAAAAAAGACCTTTGTATTGCAACAAAACTGTAAGATTAAACATAAGGAACACTTCTTAGGATCATAGAATCATAGGATCATAGGAGGTTACTAGGCTAATGACCCTGGGGCCCTTACAAGTCTAGCCAAGAGTGTATCCCTAAAAAGTGAAACTTAGTAAACACCTTTTGCTCCTGTTAATGCAGGACAAAGGTGGAACCCCTAGGACAAATTTGTGGTTTCCCATCCACTCATCAAGGTTGCGCTTGAAGAGGGTCAGAGAGGTATTCTGTTTGACATGCATGGGAAGTTTATTCCAGAGACAGGGCAGTCTCTGGGAGACAAATCTGTCACCCCAGCAGGTTTTGTCAATGTCACATATTAGATTTAGGCCTTTTGAGTGGGTAATGTATGAGGAGTTGGACTTACGGATATGGAGCATCTCTAGTTGGGCAGGGTCTGATATTGCCTTGTAGGCGAGACACAGATCACCTCTGAGCAATCTGTATGATATCAAGTGGAGAGATAGTGATTTAAGCCTGTCTGCATAGGACAGGTGTTGGAGATCATGGATTTTCTTTGTGAGGTATTTCTGTGGTCTTTCCAGTTGGTGCAGGTGTTTGGAGAGGTACATATCAAATAGGGCATTATTCTCAATTATAGGCCTAATGAGGGAGGAATACAGAGAGGTAATTTTATTTTATATCTATACTGACTTTTAAATAATTTCAAGCATTTTTAATTTTGCATTGCTATGATGAATACAAAAACTTGATCCACACATTTCAGAATATGGAAATGAAAAGTACTATAAGCAAATTTGTAGGCTCATGATACTTAAAATATAATCATAAAAGAATGCTTCCTGTACAGAGGTTAGACGTTAAATGTATATTCCAAGTATTAGAGGTATTGTTAGTAACATACATACATTCATAATACAAACATTCACTTAAAAACACTCACTCATTTGTATATTTACCCTCATGTATAGATACATAGAACATATTCACTCTCTTAACTGTTAATATACATATCAAGCATTTACTCATAAATATATACACACAGTTATATGTATGCACATCCATGTAAATATATTACGCATATATAAGCACATGCAATATACACAAATATGTAATTTTAAATCATAGCACCTTTTAATTATACTTCCAGATTCTGACTACTACTTCCATCATTTCACACATGTTATTAAAGGGTCTATATTAGAAGAATGACTGTTTAGGTGATCGAACACCTAAACATCAATCTTCTAATATCGAACCACACAATGTCGAACATCCCAGGGAAACACGCCCCTCGGCCACAACACAAAAAACATTACTTTACATCTAAATTAAGTGGGGAGTTTTGCCCTCCCACACCCCCTGATGTGGAGTGGCTGTGGCCCCCACACCCCCCCAACTAAATATACCAACTCTGAGATCGCTCAACAGTAGAGAAATAGCAAACTTCAGTGAACAACCAAGGGAAAAGTTTCCCTGCTTTAAATTGGCCGTTCATTTTTTGCTTTCGATATTAGAAGATTGATGTTTAGGTGTTCGATCACTTTAACATACGGTCTTCTAATATAGACCCTTATTAAATGAGTTTTAAAAGTTTTATGATACATGATCTTGATATGTATTGATGTTATGACGTCTATAGGTTAATGTCTTATAGGTGTTATCAGTTTTACTTATTTCCTCCCTATAAATGCCTAAATACTAGGGTATTTACAGTATTTTCTATAGTAGGACTAGAGATGACTGCATAAAATGTCTTGATCAAATAGAGAAATTTGAAATGCATTATTTCTGCGATATTTTTGATATATTCAAAATACATGATATTCTTTATTATTAACATTTCCAACTTTACATTTCTGTTATCTTAAATATTAATATTTCTCAAATTAATAAATTATAATGTTTTTTCCTTTTAACATCTATTGAGTATGCTCTAAACAGTTATAATTAATAATATTGTTTTAAATTAAGAAGCAGTAGCAACTGTTTAGCTTAGTGACATTGGGATGGGTTGGTTACAGTGTGATTTGAATGATTATATCTTCAAATTAGGGAATTTGTGTTCCATGCTGGGAGATTTGAATGTATATAATTTTGAAAGTTTGCTTTTTTTTTGTAACTGTTCATACCAACAATTATTGCTAAATCATCTTAAATCAGTGCATTTACATGTTCTTATGAATGTCAACATATAATTGTCTCTCATTAAACATGAATGGACTTAATAATCCATTGAAGAGGAATAGCTTAAACAAATATTTAAAACTGCATAAATCTCACATAATTTTCTTACAAGAGCTCTCATTTTAAATCAAAAAGGAGAGGCACTCTCATGCTTTGGAAAAAATCATTACCTATGCTTAAAATATTAAAAACCTATTCACATAAAATGGCATATTTGGTTTAGCAGTAGTAGAAATTGACAAAAAAATGACAAAAAATGTATATACTTTTGTGAATTCTTTCTGGATACCTGGAATTGCAGACAAAGTTGTTAAGACCTATTTGGATATTATAGCCTTATATATAAAATGTGAATTGATTGCTGCAGGAGATTTTAGCAAAGACACAACTACTGATAAGATTCCAAAGCTATTCCCAGTATCTAAACACTTTGATCATCATTTTATTAATTCCCAGCATTTGAGAGATACCTATGATATTAAATCAACTAGCTCTCTTAACTTTACACATTATTCTTATAGATTTTGCACCAAAACATTGATATAGTTTTTACTTCTAGTAGTTTATTTACTAAAATTGAAGATGCACTAATAACTTCATGTCCTCTATCTGACCACAACACTGTTACATTTATGTTAATGTTAAAGCCAAGTAATTTGATTTACTATCAAAGAATCCCTGTTTATATAGTAAAATTAAAAGACTTTAAGGAATGGTGTCTAAAAGAAATAGAGCAACACACTGACATTAATAATAATGGGGAAGTTTCAGAAGCAATTCTCTGGAATTCTTTAAAAGCTTATCTATATGGAAGAATTAAAAATTGGTACATATGTAAAAAAGAGTGGGATAAAGAGTTGATGTTTTTGTTGTCTAATATAGATAAATTGAAATCCAATGTAAAACCTTACAACAAATCAGAAACACTGAGTTGAAAATATTAAATGAAAAATATATTGATGTACTTCACCATATAATATCAATAAATCTGGAAAAAATTACAATTACAAACTTAAGCCCATAAAGCTTACACAGGTTAGCTGTTAAATCTAAGAAAAAAATAAATACTGATCATATTAAAGAAATAATTTACAAACAAGGTGATAAAAATAAAAAAATGACTAATTTAAAAGATATACTAGAATGCTTTAGGAAATATTATGAAGAAATTGATAACAAAGAGACAGAAATCAACAATAAGGCCAATTACTTTTTGAAAGACAATGTAAGGTTTAAATTAACCAATGAACAAAGATCCAAAATTGATAAGTCATTTCCTTTTAAGGAGTCAAAAGATCAAATTAATAATCTTAAACCAAACAATGGCCCTGGTCTTGATGGTATAATCCCAGAATTATACACATTATTCCCAGAGAATATTTTAAATATCTTATTACAAGTTTTTGAAGAAGTTAAACATACGCCAACCATCCCTCCTACTAGAAATATTCCCTGATATCTCCGATCCTGAAACCAAATAAAGATTCTAACTTATGTCCTTCTTACCATCCCATTTCATTATTAAATACTGATTATAAAATATTTATGTCTATTCTTGCAAAAAAGATTGAACCTTATAATGCCAGGATTAATAAATGATGATCAGTCTGATTTTATACTACATAGAAAAGTTCAGGATAACATAATTAGGCTTAATAGTTTAATGGATCTTGCTAAAATAAAAAAGAACTAACTATAGTAAACCTAGATATAAATACAGCTTTTGATTCTATTAGTTGTTCAAAGCACTTAAACAATATGAATGTTACCTAGATTTTATAAATCTTATAACTAATCTATATAGTAACGTATTCTAGTTTATTAAAATTGGCTCTTTTCTTTCTAAATCTTTAAAAATATTGAAAGGTACAAAACAGGGTTGTCCCTTGACTCCTCTATTATTTGCTTTAGCAATTGAACATTTTGCAAACTTTATTAGATCTAATGGTAAAATCTGGGGATTCTCAATATACAAAAGTTACTTCTGTAAAATTCAATTATTTGCAGATGACATTTTAATAACAAGTGGTGATGTTAAAGCTTCAACAGAAAACATAGCTAAATCTATTAATTGCTTTGAAAAAGTGTCAGGTTTATGCTTAACTTTGATAAAACAGAAACTTTATTAATAAAAAAGGTAATAATTATTTAAGAAACTATATCTATTTTATTTGTAACAATTCACAAATTAATTATCTTGGAATTATAATTAAATCTACTGTAAAAGACTCAATTACAGCAAATTCTAGTAATTTAATAGACACTGTTACTAAAATAATTATCAATTGGAACATTTTTACAATGGAAGATAGACTAGTTTTAAAAAAATGATAATCTTTCCAATAATACTTTTCTATCTACAATCACTAATTATTCTCTCTCCTAAAAACTCCTTAAGAAATTAAATTCAACTCTTCTTAATTTTCTCTCGTTCCCCAATAAACCAAGCATATTCTTTGATTGGCATATTAAAATTTGGCAGGAAGGTGGATTAAGTTTTCCAAATATTGAATTATATGCCAAATCCACAATTCTCAATTTAATATCTCTATGGTTAAATTTCTCCTACCAATCCACTGGGAAATCCCTTCATGAAAGATTAATAAATAATAACAGCTATATTGTAGAATCTTTCTCTAAATGTGGAATTAATAAATTTTACTGGATCTTGAAAGCCTTCTGTTTAAATGAAAAGAAAAAAAAAACAATATTCCTCTCCCTTCACTGATTACATCCTTATAAATTTTGAAAGATTTATGAATTCTAATTATATAGTAAATGCTTTATTGTTTTTATTGTTCCTAATATCAAATACTGCGTGTTTGGGAACTTTTAATATAAACAAAATGCTAGACCTTGAGATGAAAATTTAGTCTTTTGGCATCAATTCTTAATCAGAAATAAATCACATAATACAGATTATCTTCTTGCAAGACATTGTTTAGAAAATAGTAATTGGTTGACCAAACAATCATGTAGAAAATATCTTAGTGATAAAATCAAAATCTCCGTGAATTTTCAAACAAAACATATTGCAAAGGTACTTGATTTTTTTTCTCAGAATCAATAGTAACTCAAATAATAATAAATATTATATATTGATCATTTATAAAATAAGAGAGGAGTTTGGTTCCACAGATTCATTATTTTGGAATTTTAGAATTACTCAATGAAGATTAATGAGAAGACTTTTTCTGATGAAGATAAATGCTTAATTCTTAAATCTGTGGGAAAATCTACTTCTCTTTATTGGAAAATATATACATGTAGATTTCTTCACAGAAATTTTTTTAACTACACATAAAGTGGTTTTAATATAAAAACATGGAAAAAATAATTGTTCGAGGTATAATGAAGTCTCTAACCCAGATTGGTTTCATATGATATTGGATTGTAAAATAGCAACTACTTTTTGGGTGAATTTAGAAAATTTGTCCAAGCTTTGTGGACAGATAATTGTATCATTTCTAACTCCTTGATCTAATTTAATGCTCTAGTTCTGGATTCACTTCCTAGGGTGCAGTTGCCTCTCCTTTGGTCCATTTTAACTATAACAAGAAAATAGTCACAGAGAATTTGAAATGTAAAACTACTTTTTCTTTCCTTGAATTCATGAATTTAGCAATAAATGTGTATAAAAAAGAATTGTCAACTGCTAAAATGTGAACTTTGAATATTACTCACCAGTTTAGATTTTGGTCAAAATTAAGTGATTTACTTGATAAATTTTAATGATTTAGTTTTCTATGTTTGATTGTGCTGTACACATCTGTAAATAGTTATGCTTTTGTTCTCTTTATCTTTAAATAATTTTGTACAATCTTTATTTTAAAATTAATAAAAAATTGTTGAAAAAAAAAGAAAAAAAAAGAAGTGCTGGGGAGCTTCTTCTTGCAAAAATATAAATTACAGTTGCACATTGAAGTGAACTGTTCCATGCTGTAGCTCTTCTTGCTCATGCTTTATATGATTTTTAGTTTATGGTGTATAGTAAAACCTGCCAACTTGTGACTTTAAAGAGTATATTTTATGATACTTAATTCAAGCTAGTATTATATTTTGTTTCTTTTAAAGTATGACAGAACCTTGTAATCTTTTACATGAGGTCTATAGCTGTTTACCCTTATAGTATTATTATGTATTTAACATCAGGAACTTAAAAGTCTTGTAGAACATTTGGTGAGTATGCAAAGTATTACTCATTTTGCTACTTTACTACCATTTGACTAAATAATAGATTTATCAGCCTAATATGCTGCCTTTTTGAGATTTAAGTTATATTAAGAATAATGACGTTTAGCTACTTTAGCATTTGATTGCTGAAATAAGTTTAAACTATGGTAAGAGTAATGATGTCAGATGTGCATATAGCACTGCTAGTGACACAATAAATCATTTTTAAAATAAAACATTTTGTGTAGCATTTTCCATGGAACAAGCAAATGTTAGTTGGACAGTCACTGTGCTGTGTATGGCCAGCATACCAACCACTGGATCTTGCAGCAGTCCCATGGCCAAATCCTCTCCAGGGTGATAAAGATCAGCCTCTGGAAAGTGGCCTGTGGGGCTCACTGGTGACCTCCATTGTTATGTTTAAGAGAGGAGAATGAAGGCTTCTCATTTTAGATTAAGGTGCAATGGCACATCTTGGTCATGCAATGCAAGGTGCAGAATTTGGTGAGGACCAAAGTGGACCACTGACTTGACACCTTCATTGGTACTTTGAAGTACCTCTTCGTGTGACATATATCATTACTGATTTATGACTATCAGCCTACCAGTTACAGATCTTACCCATGAAGTTAGTCACACTGTTGACAGACTTCTGGGTGGGGTACCCACAGGGCTGACTTGGCCAGTCTTACTCATCCTTCCTTATCCCTATTACTGTGTACTGATCCTTCTGTGTCACTCCCCTTCTCCTTCCCCTTTTTGCACTCCAATCCTCCCAATCACCAGTTCTTCATAACTGTCAGTCAGTGTCTTCATAGGTTCATAGGTTCATAGTTTAGTACTAAGCTAACTGCCCTTGTGAGCCATTTTAAGCCTAGCCAATTATCCCTTTATTTCTTCCTTTTATGTGTCTCTGTCCCTCCCATCAGTCTTTGTATGCATTATTTGTTGTTTTTAATGGCTCTTCTTCCTTCCTTATGCACTCCTTCCTATCTATACATTCCCCATGATTCCCTATGCACTCCTTCCTATCTATGCATTCCCCATGATTCCCTATGCACTCCTTCCTACCTATATATTCCCTATGATCCCCTATACACTTCTTCCTACCTATACGTTCCCCATCATAACTTTCTCTTTTACCTTTTGTCAAAATGTGAAAAATGGACACCCATCTCAAAAATTATACATTACCCCCTCCACCCCCATACCCCCTTCCCTTCATGTTACCCTTGTCTGTGTTCCTCTGTTTGCCTTTCCCCTTTTCTGACTGTCCTAGCTCCTCATTTATTTTCCATTGATATAATAAAATCAGTTGCTACTTTGCTGTGGTGGCCTTCTATGTGTTGCCCATTGTGGACATGGAGCAGCGAGGGATGCTTCAATGCATGTGTGAGCACTCTCACTGTTGGGTTTGCCATCTACATGCAGCTTTGTCTGGGTCATGTGAAAACTATTACTGCATTTGGTTCAATTACAAAGTCAATGCAGTTAACATAGCTATGAGACTTCCTTATGCAGCATTGTCACTGACATCAGCCCTTTATGTTAACACTGCAGCATGTCTAATCCCCAGAGGGACAGCATCTCTCTAACAGCACCTTTCTGTGTATGACTGCACAGTTCCATTATGTTTTTTTCTTAATCCCCCCTCATTTTATTAATCTTTTTTACCAAGAAGATAATTTTTTTCAGAGTTGTTTCCTTTGACAAAGTTTACAAAGGTGGAGCTATTTACTAACTGGCCTAAGTATTACATCTTGACTTTTAGATTACTGTGATGGCATTGTGGTCAGTGTTTGGTAGAAACATCAGTACCAAGAGTGGTGAAGAAATTGGTGTAATATTATTTAGTATGATATCAGGTATGGCCAACAAACACATAGTTCAAAGATATTTTGACTAATGAAATCTGGGAATAATTAATAGAATGTTTCTTTGTGATATAATTATCACAGTCAATGTTTGGATAACTAAAATTTCACCAGAGAATGCCATTACTTTGCATTTTTACTGCAGTAGGCTATTGAAGTTGTTCTCATGCTCTACAGTAAATGCAGAAAGAGTTTTAGAGCACCCAAGGATGTTTAATTCTGATTTCTGTATTCTGATTGGTATACATAAGAATTATAACATTTGATTTTTTTTGTTACTCTGTTTTTCTCTAGTCTTGTACAAGTTTAGATATACCACTGCCTCTTCCATTTGTATACAGCAATGAAAGGAAGGAACCTTTGTCCATTAGACACAGAATTAATGGCTTTAATGAGGTTTCAGTCATGGCGCTGATATCTATATTGCCTATGCAAAGAAATGGTTTGAAACTCCCACTGTTTTCCTTACACATCTTGCATTTAACAAATATATCCTTGCCTCTCTTAATGTGGGAACATGTCTGTCATACTTCTCAAATAAAACCTGCATAGATCTGAAAGGATACCATGAATAAACTTATTTATACCTGTATCCCTCTGATAACAGGTAAAGGCAAGTAACTGTAAAATAAGCAGGCTGGACATATGTTCTATGTCAGGCTGACAGGTACTGAAGCTGGATTATGACAGCATTCCTTTAACTTCAAATGAAGGTTATGGTTGATGCCATTCAAAGAGATAGTAAAATCTCACTAAACATGTGCAATGTTTGCTTTGCTGACACAACTATTTAGTAGGTCATCATATCCTTTTATCTATCTGTGAAGGTGTACTTAGTCATAGGATCATAGGAGGTCACTAGGCTAATGGCCATAGGACCCTTACAAGCCTAGCCAAGTTAACCCTTGTTCCCAAGAGTGTCTTTTATAAGTAGACACTGAATCAACACCTATTACCCCTATCTAAGAGTGATACAGGGGGAGCCCCCAGGGTGAATTTGCAGTTTCCCATCCAATTGTCCAAATTACACTTAAATAGGGTCAATAGGGGACTCTGCTTGACATAGATTGAAAATCTGCTCCAGAGATGAGGTAACTTCTGCGAGACAAATCTGTCCCTCCAGCAAGTCCTATTGATGTTGCATACCAGGTTAAGATCTCTTGAACATGTGACATATGTACCATTTGAGTTAGCATTTCCATTAAGACAGGGTTGGAGATTATCTTATATGCAAGGCATAGATCACCTCTGAGCAGTCTGTAGGACACAGAGTAAAGAGGCAGTGATTTCAGTCTGTCCACATATGACATGTGTTGGAGACCCTGAATTTTCTTTGTAAGAAGCCTTTGTGGTCTCTCCGATTGCTGCAGGTGCTTGGAGAGGTACATACCAATGGGAGCATTACACTCTATTATTGGCCTGATGAGAGAAGAGTACAGTGGGATTATAACATCTTTTTTTCTGGAGACAATTCCCTTACTTATGAGGTGAGCAATATAGAATGCCCTTCTAACTACTGTGGATACATGGTGATCAAAGGTAAGGTTATTATCAACCTCTGTGCCCTGGTCTCTCACCAGTGCTTGTGTGCTTAAGTTATTGCTATTTATGTAATAGTTTGCAGGCACATCACCCTTGGCAAAGGGGATGATAACACAGTTTTTTGCACTGAGTTTAAGTCCATGACTTTGGCACCATTCATTAGTCTATGTAAGTCCTTCTTGCAGGATATTGACATTGTTAGGGGACTGAATGACTGCTCATAGTCTGCAATCATTGGCAAACTTTGTCAGCCACATACCTTTACTTTTTGCATGTACTTCAGAGAAGTAAATTCTGAACAGTAGAGGCCCCAGAACAGATCCCTGTAGAATGCCACTGGTTACTGGTCTTCTGGAGGATGTAGTCTCCTATTTTCATTGTATGAGTTTCATTGGTGAGCCAGTTTGCAACACATCTGACAATATATGGGTTGATACCCAGCTGGGTGATTTTATCAATAATGCCTGAGTGGGAAATGGTGTTAAAGGCCTTGGCCAAGTCCAAGTAGGCTGTATGCACAGTTTTATCCTTGTCAAGGGCTTTGGTGACTGCCTTGAAGAAGTCTACCAAGTTTAACAGGCATGATCTCCCTTTCACAAAGGCATACCGGGAAGGGTTAAGTGTTTGTAGATTACCTATATCTTTGCTGATAATGTCCATGATGATACATTCCATGGCCTTGCAGATAAGGCTAGTTAGGCTTATGGGTCTATAGTTCCTAGGGTCTGTGGATGCACCTCCTTTATGCAAAAGGATGACTGTAGCTGTTCTCTATTCAGCGGGGATGAAACCCATACTAAGGCTGCAGTTGAACAAGGTACCCAGCAGTGTTGCTAATTCCTGTTTTAATCCATTAAGAACACAGCCTGGAATGTTGTCTGTTCCCAATAAGGCTGTGTTTTTATCATTGGAGAGGGTGTTTAAGACTTGATCCTTGGAGATACTAGGTGGGGGACAGGTGGTAGGGATTCTTTGTGATATATGTGGCAGGGAGAGGGGAGTGAAGTTTGCAATGAGTCTGTCAGCCACATGGTTGGCTATATCCACCAGTTCTGTTTATGTAATACCATTAATTGCAAGTTCCACACAAATCTGGGATTTTCCTTTGAGGTTTCAAATGTAGTTAAAGAATGCCTTATGGATTTCCTTATATATGGATGCTAATTTGGATTCATAAGTAGCTTTACAGGACTTTACAAGATGTCTTATTGCCTATTTAAGTTGAGGAGGGAGTGCTTCCCAGTTTGAGACCATAACTTCCTACTGTTAGACAGCAATTTCTTCCTCTTATTATATAGCCTGTTAATGGCTGATGTCCACTGGGTGGGTTTGTTCTTCCTTGATAATTTTGCTTTGGTCCTATCAGGTACAGCAGAGTTAATACAATTGTATTGATGCTCGTATAAAACATTAGTGTATATCCTAGCATAGGTAACCTCTTCATCAAAGGGGGAGGGGGTATGAAGCTATTTATGCCTTCATGTAAGTGGTCATAATTGGCCATGGAGAAGTTTGTTTTTAGTCTGGTTGCTGTTGGGGGGGGGGGGTCTGGTGTTATTGTTACCTCCAATGAGACTGATTTGTGGTCAGACCTCACCAGGGAGGGCAGCACACCTGGGATGGTATAACAATCCTCCATGTTGGTGAGCAGCAGATCCAGAATGTTTGAGCCACTTGTGGATGTGTCAACCAGCTGATCCAGGGCATTGGAGTTAACGAAGTCTAGAAACATTTGGGTGAGAGTGTTAGTATATGTAAAATTAACCCAGTCAATGGAAGAGTAAATTAAAGTCACCCAAAACCAGGGTGTCTGGTTGTAACTTGATCAATTCAAGTAGACTGAGGTAGGCTGAGTGGGTGTCATGGTTCATGGAGGAGGCCCTATAGCAGACAATGATTTGAAGAGGGGGTTACCAACAATTAATTGCACCTGGAGTAATTCATGGGAATTGTTGTTTAACCAGTTTAGAGGTGCATTTGTCTTTTATGAATATTGATAGACCACCTCCCTTAGTTCTCACACCTTCAGTTTGAGGTCTGAACGTGTGGAAAGGATTGTAAACTGGTAAGGCTGGGGTGCTTTCCGCAGGCTTAAACCATGTCTCTGTGACTGCACAGATGTCAGCATCTTCCAAAATAAAGACTGCTTCCAGTGAGTGCAGTTTCAGATTTAGACTCCTAGTGTTGAGTCAAAGTCACATTTATGCTATGATTATGGCATATTTGTCATGGATTCTATTTGGACTGATGTTGTGTTCTTTATTTCTGACCCAGGTAAGCATGTAACAATCACTTGTTCTATATAAATACCAGTAAAATGTGTGTTGGTTTATTGGCTAGTTAACAGCCACAGGTACATTTTTGGGGTGGTCTGGTGTTGCTCATTTCTAACTGGTTTTAAGTTAGGATTAGAAGACCCATCTCTCCCAAATAATCATGTATTCAATTCACTCTAAATGGGGTCCAACTATGGTCATTCCTTAAATGTATCACAGGAAGGGGCCATTTGTGATTGTTAGGACTTCATGTTTGCTCTAGAATGCATGGCCAAGGTTGTTGTGCTTTGAATATACCTAGTGAGGCTTTATTTGGAGTGATCCTAAGAACCTCACTGTAATTTCTTGCTGGTGTCTATATGCTTCCTTATGCATTGCCTGCTAAGAGTTGTCCAGCATAAGCATATATTTATATCCTGGGCAAATGTTAAGGGAAGTATAATTAATCAGAATGTTGTCACTGACCATACTGCAGTTCATACACTGCTTGACAAAACCTTTGTCCTCGAGCTCTTTAAAGGAGTATTTGTGAAAGGCCTGCACACAGTTACTTACTCTTAGCTAGTGTTACTGAACTTAAAGGCATAGTATCCCTTTTTGAAACTCTTTCTTATGTTACGCAATTAAAAATTTAATAAACTTCCCTTTTAAAATGGAATCTTGTGGTTAGTTTACCAGATAAGAATAAGAGTGGTTTATACTCTGAGACTGAGAAATTAATTATTAGGTTAGAATAACTAAAAGGCACAGCACTCCCTTATAATATTCTAGCATGTCGAGTGGTAGATTACTAGCATCCTCTCTGGTTCAGCTGGTTAATCTGGGAATCTTGAGACAATGCTACAATTGTCTCATGTACACAGACGACCCTCTCCTCCTCCCAACAAACACAAATACATGTGAGAGATGCAGCTATATAGCCAAACTGGAGGCTGAACTCTCTCAACTCAGGACTGGCAAGACCAGACAGGAGGAGAAGGTAACCACACACACAGCAAACCCAGTCCCACATAGACCTACCAAAACTGCAAACCAAACACATAATAACACAAACACAGCAACAGTGATCCCACTCCACAAAGGCGGCACCTCTACAGACCCTGGTAACTACCGCCCCATAAGCTTAACCAGCCTGATCTGCAAAGCTATGGAAAGAATCATTATGGAACTCATAAACAGAGACTTGGGGACCTACAGACACTTGATCCCACCCAGTTCGGCTTTGTAAAGGGCAGATCCTGCCTTTTGAACCTGGTTGACTTTTTCAAAACAGTCTCTAGAGCCATTGACGAGGGCAAAGCAGTCCATACAGCCTACCTGGACTTGGCTAAAGCTTTCGACACAATACTTCACTCAGGCATCATAGATAAGCTCAACAGCTTAAATGTAAATCCATATGTCACAAGATGGGTTGCAAACTGGCTAAAGGATAGAACCCATAAAGTCAAAATCGCTGGAGCCATGTCAGACTCAAAGCCAGTCACAAGTGGTGTCCCACAGGGCTCTGTCCTTGGACCCCTCTTGTTCGGCATTTATTTCTCAGATGTGAAAGCAAACATGGGAGGGTTGTGGCTGACAAAGTTCACAGATGACTGAAAACTAGGCGCCGTAGTCGATACACCAGCTGACACATACATCCTACAGAAAGGCCTCACTGAAATGGACAACTGGTGCCGGAGTCATAGCCTTAAACTAAATGCCAAAAAATGTATAGTCATCCCCTTTGGGAAAAACAAATACCCACAAATTATCACATAGACAGTAATCCACTGAGTACGGAAAAAGTAATCAGAGACCTGGGGACCCAAGTCAATAGTAACCTGTCATTTGACACCCACATTGCCAAAGTGGTTAGAAAGACTTTCTACCTTGCCCACCTTATTATGAAGGGATTCACATCCAGATCAAAGGAGGTCATTGTACCCCTGTACTCCTCCCTTATCAGGCCCATGATTGAGTACAATGCCCCATTTGGTATGTACCTCACCCGGCACTTGCAACAGCTGGAGAGACCCCAAAAGTACCTCACCAAGAGGATCAAGGGTCTCCAACATATGTCATATGCTGCCAGACTAAAAAAACTCCAGCTCTATTCAGTAGCATACCACCTACTCAGAGGTGATCTGTGCCTGACGTACAAGGCCATGTCCAATCAGGAATTGATGGACATGCTCCACCTCAAAAAATCCAAATCCATCAAAACCACGAGAGCTAAAGATTTAAACCTCAGCACAAATATGAATAGGACATGCTGGAGGAACAGATTCATAACTTAGAGGCTTCCCATACTCTAGAACAGAATCCCAGTTCATGTTAGGCGGAGCCCCTCACTGTCTCTCTTCAAGAGAAATCTTGACGAGTGGATGGGAGATCGTAGGTTTACCCGGGGGTCATCTCTGTGTCACTACTAGACAGAGGCACAGTAAACTAATTATATTATGTAAGGGGGTCTTCACTGTGTCACTACTAGACAGAGGCATAGTATTCTAAATCTATTCTGTACACTTTTGTACTATTACATGGGGTGACGAAAGACACATCACTATGGCTAGGCTTATAAATGCCCCAGGGCAGATAGCCTAGTACTAAACTATGAAACTATGAAACTATGAAACATTGTGAGACACACAGATGTCCCTCTCACCAGGGTGAGTAAGGAGGAAGTTACTGTCACTTGTTTATCAGGGGCCAGGATCTATCACATGCACACACTTGTACCAGTAAGACTCAGTCATAGCCATATGGATGTAAATGACCTGAGACACATCTTCCTAGACTATATGAACAGAGACATCATGGAGTTTTCTGTACATGTGACACAGGCTGGTATGAGCCATTGAGCAGCATTTTACCTTTTCCAAGGATGATGGCACAATGAGAATGGAGTATGATTGACTTTAATATTTGGCTTAGTTTCTGCTGTCATTCTAAGGGGGTGCGCAATATTTGTCAGCATGGAAGGAAATGGTCAACATACCACGCTGCTTTGCCAGGGATGGTCGGCACCTCTCCCCACTAGGCTTCCGAATATTAGCTAAAACAATGTCCTCCTCATAGTGCCTTTTTAGGCAATGCCAAACTGGAAGTACTTCCAACATAACAAATCAAAACCAAGAAAATCTAAAGCTCAGTGCTAGTAGTCTAAACAAGAAAATCCACTCCCTGCAAGTTCTCCTCACCCTAGAGAATGCTGACATCTGTGCAGTCACTGCGACATAGTTTAAAGCCACAGAGAGCACACTGACAGTGCACGGCTATAATGCCTTGCACACATTCATACCAGCTACTACACAGACAAGGATTAAAGGTGGGGGCATCTTAATTTACATCAAAAATAAATATACCTCAAGGTTGGTCAAACAGGATGATGCACTTGAGCTTGTCCACATTCAGATCACCATAGGCAGAAATCCCACACCACTTCCTTGCAAGCTATAGGTCCCTCATCTATGACTCAAGAAACTCATAACAAGTATTTAAGCTTATTAGAAACACTCACCATCCAACCCACCACCATATTTATGGGTGACTGTAATTACGTCACTATTAACTTGAAATCCTATATGATAAACATGCAGGGTCACAGATTCCTGGATTTTGTAAATACAAACACACTGAACCAGACTGTTAATATGGTGACCCTGGACAAAAACATACTGAATCTGGTACTCAATAATATGGGTAAGTGCTACACACTACCTTGTATAATGTCCTCTGTGGTAATGTCAGCCCACAAAATGGTCTCCTTTGAAACAAAAAAGAAAACAATAAACCCCTCTAAACCCCGGAATGTTTAGGAACTACTAGCCTAGCCATGCATCCCAAATCTCTGATAAGTTCTGGTACCCTTGATATGTGTAAGCAGGGTCTTGAGGGATGAAACATTTACAAACAGGGGCCTGTAAGATGACCCATTTACAGGTTGCCTGAGTCCATTAGAGACATAGGTCTCAACCATAGAGTGTCAATAAGGCAAGTTCTCCCTGAATAGTGGGTCCACTGAATAGGGGGAAGGGGCCACCTGCACCAAACTTGCAACAGGATTTCCCCAACCCCTCCAAGAAAGGGAAATAACTCATCAACCCCTCCAGGTAAGTGAAATAACTCAGTCCCATTAGGAAAATAAAAGAAAAGAAATGAAAAGGCAGCCTGGGGTTGTTTTCATGCACCAAGCTCAACTGCAGCAACAAAAATCTGGGGTGATTAAGCAAAGTGAGGTATTATGGAATAGAGTATGGGTATATAACACTTGCTAACTTTTACTTGCAAAACAGTCCTAATGCACACCAACCTTAGTGCTATTGTTTACAGAGAAAGGGCCTTATTTTACTATATATGTGCATGTGTGCATATGTGTGTGTGTGTGTGTGTGTGTGTGTGTGTGTGTGTGTGTGTGTGTGTGTGTGTGTGTGTGTGTGTGTGTGTGTGTGTGTGTGCGTGTGTGTGTTTGTGTGTGTGTGTATGTATGTTTATATATATATATATATATATATATATATATATATATATATGTATGCGTGTGTGTGTGTGTGTGTGTGTATGTGATTATATATGTATATATATATATATATATATATATATGTTTAAGTCACACAGTTATCATTACACTAGATCTAGGGCCATTCACAGTAAATCATAGAAATAGGGCAATAGGCATTACAACTGATTAGCAAACTAAATTTTCCAGGTTGGAAAGTACTACCTCTGCCCCAGAATGCACTGCACCACTCGCTCTCCAGGAAACCTGGCAAAACTGCAAGCCACCATAAACGCCGAGAACACTGGTGCCTATGTAGAGCTGATCACAAAAATCCTATATAAGCATGTAAGTAGCTGCACATAGGCAACTGCACCCACCAAGAATAAGTATAGAACTAATTCAAAACGCAAGCCACCAAGGTGGAATCACAACAACAAAAGGCTGTATAACAGAAGGAAGACAATCATGGCATAAATTAGGAGGTGTAGCACCTAGCAGGATAAAAGTACTCATCAAACTAAACAAACAACTTGGAGGACAAATAAAGTCTATCAAAGCCAGATTTGTGATAAATTTGACCTCCCAGGCCAAAGACAAACACAAGACCTAGCAAAGTAAAATGCAACAGAACTCTGGGCCAAGGCAAAAGTACAGAGTAAATAAAAATAGTTAAAAACAATGCCAAGACCCAAGTAGGTAGAACCACAAAAACTTTAATAAAACAAAAGGTAGGCACTGTCACGGTTTAAGCCCGCTTCTTCAGACCTAAGACAAACACAAGGCATTCTTTACCTCTGTCCAGAGCCTCAAAGGCAATACACATTTGTGTGGAGAGTTCATTGTTAATGGAGCTACATATACTGAGCCAGAGGATATAGCCAACCGAATGACAGACAAACTTAGCTCTGACTTTACCCCTCTCTTCCTCTCAACCTCCCCTCAGGAAATACCATCAAATATAACTCCCCCTACTAGGAAACATATCCTCAATGCTCTCTCTAAGGTCAAGAACACTGAATTGATTGGCCCAGACACTATCCCAGGATGCCTTCTGAATAGCATGAAACATGAGCTAACAGGTGCTCTGGAATCACTGTTTAACTGTAGCCTCCAAACATACGTCATGCCTCACAAATGGAGGACAGCAACAGTCAACTCTCTTCACAAAGTGGGCCACCTACAGATCCTGGAAACTAGTCTCATATGGAAAGCCATGAAAAGAATTATCATGTAAATGATCAATAATGACATAGGAAACCTCCTTACACTCAACCCATCCCAGTTTGGTTTTGTCAAGGGCAGACTTTTTTGAGAAAGTCACCAAAGAAATGGATTAGGACAAAAGAAGTTCAAACTGCCTACCTTCACTTGGTCAAGGCGTTTGACACAATACCCCACTCAGGCATCTTTAAAAACCTCAAGAGGTTAGGTATGAACCCTTATGTCATCCAGTGGATAGCCAGCTGGCTTACAGATAGGACCCAGGAAGTTAGAATTAGGGAGTCCACCTTGTACAAATATGCCAGTCACAAATGGAGTCCCAGAGGGAGTGGTCCTGGGACCTCTCCTTTATTGGTATTTACTTCTCTGAAGTCTAGGCCAATGTCAAGGTCCTCTGGCTATGGCATTCTTAGATGATTGCAAATTAGGAGCAGTCATAGAATCCTCCAATAATACTAATGCATTCCGGGAAGGACTGATTCAGAAAATAACTTGTTGCAGAGCCATGCATAATAGTATCCTTCAGGAAGTCATCCACTCCTGGTAACTATCATGTTGACAACACACCCATAAGAGTTGATTCAGTAGTCAGGGACTTGCGGGCACCAGTAGACCATAATCTAGCCTTTGACCATCATGTATCTACAGAAGTGAGGAAATCATTCTATGTTGTGCAAATTATAAACAAAGGTATGCCATCAAAGTCCAAGAAAGTCATTGTTCCATTATCTTTGGCATTCATCAAACCTATCATTGAGTATAATGCCTCCTTTGGTTTGTCCCTAAGCAGGCACATCCAACAACTGGAACATCCACAGTGGCTTCTCACCAAAAGAATACGAGACATAAGTAACATGTCTTATGCTGACAGTCTCAAAGCCCTATCCCTGTATTCTATGTCCTACAGGCTGTTGATGGGAGCTCTATGTCTGGAAAACAAGGCATTGTTGGACATCAGTCTAATGGACCTCCTGCATATCCACAAAACAAACAACACCAGAATTACCCATTCTGAAAACTTAAACCTTACCTGTGATATAAATAAAACCTGCTGTAGAGAAAGGTATATATCCCATAGACTAACCCTTGTCTGGATTAGGCTCCCCATCCATGTGAAGCAGAGTTCTTTCCTAGCCCAATTCAAGTGTTACTTGGACAATTGGATGGGGAACAGGAAATTCATCCTTGGTTTGGCACCTATGTTTGTAATGGACACAGGCAGCCTGTAAATGGTTCATCTCCCAAACCCCTGTTTACACATATCATGGGTATCAGAACTTGTCAGAGATTTGGGATGCATGGCTAGGTTTTTAGTCCCTAGCGTTTATTGGCTTAGTCCACACCTTTGAACCTAAGTATTTGGACATTCATGATATTCTGTTGAAACAGGTACAAGAATGCATCATCAGACTGTGTGAAGGTTTAATTGAGAAATGTTTGGTCTCTGTAAAACTTGATAAGGATTTAATACTCATGAACCCCAGATTACCATTTTATGCATTTCTAATAATACATATCTTATGCACCTCTAATAATAGATAAGGATTCATGTAATTCATCAGGGAGACCAATAGTTTTGCTGGTTTACAGCCCTTTGGAGATGTTGGGAATAGTTTTGATATTATTATGCAGCCTTTTGTATTACATTTAACATCACATGCTAAAGATACCAGGTATTTTTACAGCAGGTTGATAAAGTAAGTTGGAATGATTCATATGTTTTAGTTACTATGCATATATGCAGTTTGGAATCATCTCTTTCTCATGATAAATGTTTGCAAGTGATTTCTTTTTTATTTGACTTTTCCATGATCCCAAGAAATCTTGCAACTTTCAAATATTCTGGTCTGTCTAATGAACCTTTTGCTATTGGGAGTAGATATTATAAGCAAATCTAGGGGACTGAGATGAGGGCAAGATTTGCACTCAGTTATGCAAATTTATTCGTGGGTAGATTAGATGAGCTAGGGCTATAGAGAATCTTATTTTCTATTAGTTTTTTGATAATTTGTTTTTCATTGCAAAGGGGATCCAAGTGATTTTTTATTGTTCTTTGGTCATTTAATGAGGAATAATGGAATAGCTTATCTTTTACTTGTGATAAACAAAAACAGAGTATTCATTATCTAGATGTGGGAATCTATATTTGTGATGGGAAGCCTTCTTCAGCAAATATATGTTTGCATGTGCCCAGTGTACATTCTATTCATCTTATCAAATGCCTTCTGTATGGAGGGTTTTTAATAGTCAGAACTTTTATGTTCTGATGATAGTGAATTTGAGAAGATCACAGATGAAATTGTGCAGACTCATGTGGTCAGTTGAACTTGTCCCATAATAGATAAGAACCTAAACATTTAAAGAGTTTAGTCCAAGATTTAAAAAAGAAGTTACAATGGAGTTTTCAGAAGCTGGATATGTACTTTGTTACTAGCATGCTACCATCATGGAAGGGGAGTCTAGAATTCTTAAAAAGAACTAGCATCTCTGTAAGTTTGATGATATCCTGTTTAAGAACTGAAGATTCCTTTCAGGAATCCACCCAGTATAGTTGATCAAGATATAAGTAGTTACTTTTCTGGATATGAAGTAAAACAGTGTGAATGTAAGGGTTGTTCAATTTGTGCTTATCTAGATGGCAGATCAGTACCTTTGCAAATGGTTTATTTTTAAACATTCAGAACAGCAGAAATTGTTATCAGGAAGCTGTCCTATATTCCTTGTTTGTCCATGTAGAAAATGTTGCATATCACAAACAAGGACACAATTTAGAAGAGAGTTTGAGAGCACTTAAGAAAATTATGTTGCAAGCAGCCTAACAGCATTGCACTTTAATGAAAATAAAGAACATGACAGTATGACATATTCAGTTTTATATACTTGTAACACAAGTTTTGTTTAAAGAAATGTCAGTTTGACATATTCCACTTTATTTGCTTGTTGTAACTCAGACTGTGTTTTTAAATGTTTCAGATTTTTTATTAAAGAAAGGGGCATGATATATTTAAATGTATAAAACTTTACAACCAGGAGGTTTAAATAATGAAGTTTCAGTATCTGTGTATTAAATATTTTAATAAATGAATGAATAAATAAATAAATATTTATGTAACTATGTAAAATATTTACACAATTAGGTAATGTGATTGTATTTAATTAGATTTTGTTTCTGACAGGTGTTTTTTTTGCTTTTATATTTGTCACTGAAAAAAGTTGTCTTACAATCCTAGGAAAACATTAACCAAGAAGTTAGTTTGTGTGAGAATAAAGTTTTCAGTACTCCATGGAATGCCAAGTGTGTTTTCTTGTTTTCTTATTTCTGAAGTTGATTGAATTTGGCATTCCAAAACACAGAACTGTGAATACTAACCATCTCTTTTATCTTTGATGGTTTCTATTGCATTGTGTTTATGATATTTTATTGGTTTTCATTGCAATGCTTTGGAAAAATAGCAAAATAAAAATAATCAACTTCTGAGAGAATTCAGTCTCAAAATCAACATATACAGCTAATTGATGTGTGAGGCCAAAGTTCAGCATGTGCTGCCTGCAAGGGGTTTGCCACATGAAAAAAAACATTGTTCTCATTATTTTAGAGGTGATACATTTTGTTCATTTATGTTACAGCTAATTTAAGATTTTGAGCAGGTACTACCATACATTTCACTCACAAGCAGCCTAGTTTTACACTGTTATAATGGATCCATGCCCCATGCTGTGTACTTTTAATTTGCCTGGGAAATGAACACATTTCTAAGATTTCTATCTGGTATTTCTTGTGAATTTGAAGTATTTTAGAAAGCGATTGCAAGGGGAATGGGTTAGGCATTGATGTGGCTATCATTAGAAACTTAAGGTGTAGAGTATGGGGGTCCTTGATGTAGAAGTATTATACTTTTTAAAATTGTCCTTACCTCTGCCAATGTGATATTTCTAAAAGGTAAATAAGGGAGCTAGCAAAATGATGCTTTGACTGGTTAAGGACTATGTAGGTGTGTTATAATAAAAAAATGCCTGTTGAGGAACTGGCACTTAGGTCATGATATCCCAAATAACATCAAAGAAGTGCTTCTTTTTGTGGAGGCTGAGATCTCTTAACCATAAAGATTATCATTGTCTTTATGGACTTCCATTTTGTATTCACTTAAGAAGATTCTTTGGTTAGATTAAATGTAGGTGGATATTGCAAAATTTGTGTGTATGCCCTAGCTGTTCATTTTATGCCCTGGTATTGCATCATTTAAAGTAAATGTAGTGGGTCCACTTTCCTGCTATATCAAGCCTGATCCATAATATTTTGAGTAAACCATGAGCATGTGTTTTTTTTAATCTTCTTTGTTTTATAAATAATCTATTTTGAATGGACTTTGGTAAGTTATAAAAAGTGGTCAGATCAGATATTGGCTTGTTTTGTGTGTAAACAGTCAATACATTCAAGTTTGGTTAAGAAAGTGCTCCATGTAGATCCCAAGATAGTTCTGAATGATTTTAAGATGGGCTGTAGTCTGTAAGCCTTAAATGACCTAGTTGATACTACTCGGTATGGACTGGTTAGTTTATGTGCAAGATTTTTTATGTTCTTAAATTTTTCTGTGAAATTTGTAATAAGAATATCAAGTAAAGGACTCGTATTTCAATTGTGGCATGTTCCTCTTGGCTGTATGATGAGAGCTGTGCAGCTGTAGCCAAGTTAGTTGCTGCCCTGGCAATCCCTTATTTGATACCCACTCTCAAGAAGGGTTGAGGACACACATATACTACAAGCAAATAATTTAAGCAGCTATGATTGAGATTATGGTGGTTTGAATGACTACTGGTACTGCTGTCCAACAAAAGCAATTTCACAATTGATGGTACACTCCATGACAGTGCCAATCTAACCCCCAAACAACTTGCACCCAGGACTGATGCCTGATGGTACACTCCATGACAGTGCCAATCCCACCCCCAAACAACTTGCACCCAGGACTGATGCCTCCTTTACACCACATGGCTTTGTGTGTGGTACTGCTGTCCAACAAAAGCAATTTCACAATTGATGGTACACTCCATGACAGTGCCAATCCCACCCCCAAACAACTTGCACCCAAGACTGATGCCTCCTTTACACCACATTGCTTTGTGTTTGGCTATTTGGTTGTTTAGAGTCAATTGTCTACTGAGTCTTATTTTAGATTTTCTGTAGCTTTTGGTATGAAAGTCACCTGAAAATATGAGTTTTGTTTTTTGGCATGATTGATTTGATAGTATAAGGTGGTACAGTATTCAGGATCTTTTGCTGGAGATGGAGGTGAGATATAGAGATAGACAACAAGAATTTTAAGTTATTGCCCTGAGTTATATAGGTGGCCACCCAGTTTGGCTCAGTGTTCTATTAGGTGTTAAGTGGATTGTTGTAATTTTTATGACTAACATTTCTCTGCCATTGATATGTAACCCTGGCCTATTATCAAGACTGAATTGTAGTGATCCTTGATATAAGCAGAAGCATAGTACTCATCTTTCAACCATGATTTTATGATTCAATATTTCCATGATTCTTTGATTCTGATTTCTGAGTGTTGTATTGTCCCATCCATTCCTTTTTGGTAGACTGTTTGCTTTTCATTGATGTGTTTATGTTGTAAAAGATAATTAAGTCTCAAAAGAAAGTATTTTAAAGTCAGTCGGTTAATGCCTAGTGTTGGCTTACCTGAAATAAATACTATACATCAACTCGAACCTAAATGATGTAAGTCTGTTTCTGTTCTGCTCCTTACTGCTTTAGCAGCAAGTTGATTACTTATTAAACTGGAGGGGAGAAACCAAGCAACTGGAGACTTCCACTAGTACTCCTTCAATGCTCTTAAAGACCAGAAGCTTTGCAAATTAGGAAGTAGTTATTTATTTATGCAACTGTCTAGTAAATTCTTTCCAAGAGAATGATGCAGTCCTGAGAACTGGGGAGAAGTTGTTAGCTTAGAAATCAAAAGCTTTGCACCTGAGAAAATAGTTATTGATTATGTATTTTGGAAATGAGTACTTGCAGGGAGAATGACGCAACCCTGAGTCCTGGTGCTGAAGGTGGTAACACTGATTGACCAGCCATTCCTGCAGAGTTGCTTGCAGTGCCTATTATGTAGATGTACATCTAACTTTGCTTCACTACATAAATGTTTCTTACAAGGTATGCGTTTATCACCAGTATAACTATTAAAGGATACTATATTAAAAATTGCCTGCCTAATTCTATTTCCTTACTACAACCGGAAATGCAATTTCAGTACACAGACAGGAAAAAAAAACATTTAGACACAAATGCTACTACAACAAAAGAGTAAGACACCTTTCTTCTCTGCAAGAAGGAGACAGAGAGAGAGAGTGAGACAGAGAGATAGAGATATCCAGAAGGGATAGTTGTAACAAAGTGTGAGCAACCATTCATTCATTATTTGCAAAAAAGTAAAGTTGCTGAGAGAAAACTCAATACATTTGTTCAAAATAACTAAAGTACAACAGCTGTATTTTGAGTGTGTCCAGGGATGTCCAGCCAAAAGGTGAATCAAGAAGTGTCATGAGATATCAAAGGCTTCCCAAGAAACATTTTCAGGAAGAACAGTGGGTTGACCAGAAGGAGCTTCTCTGAATTCAGCAAAATCATTGCTAGTTATCTGGTGCCATTGGCAGTTCCCCAAACTGACACCCCTGGTTGCTGAAACTGTAACAGGTATTAGTTTAGTTGCTACCACACACTTAGCACCACAGCCATAACTGTGAATGCAGCATAAACATTTATTTATGAAGCCACCATACCCTTGTAGCTTCATAAGTCAATGTTGGCATTGCACTACTGCACCCCCCTGCACCCTACAATTTGTGCCTGGTGCAGCCACCCCTTTTTCTCCACTTTATGTATGGCTCAGAAATTCAGATGTGCCTGGTACAGCTACTCCCTTTTCTCCATTTTAATTATGGCTCAGGAATTCACAGTACCATGATCATTTTAATTATGGCTCAGAAATTCACAGTACCATGATAGACTGTCTGAAGAGGTCTGATGGGAACATCTGTCACATTTCTTAGTACGTAAGCATGAAAAGGCAATGGATTGAAAAATATTCAAAAATGGGACACACTGGTAAGGGCTGAAAAGTTAGCAAAGTGCTTTTGAAATATGCTGCTGTCTGTGCTAATAAACTGTTACAATTATCCATATGAAGCAGTGATACTAAAAGTAAAAACAAAATGAAGTGTTGTAGCAGAACTCTGAAACTGGAAAAGTGATATGACAGTGTATATTTTCTGTCTATACAATGCCTCGTGTCTATTAGTGATTAGTAAAGTGAAACTGCTTCTTAATAAAGAATAATAAGATACCTCATAAATTAAAAAGGGAATTGATTTCATTTAAAAGAGGGCTGAAGTAACATATAAGCATACTGATCTAACAAACTAATGTTTCTAGCAGCCTACTTGACTGTATATCTAATTCCTGTATATTACTACTATGTGAAATGCACAACAATGAAACTAGCTGTTTGGAACTGATCTCTACCTCATAACTCATAGGTTCACAGGTATTTACTAGGCTAATGACCACAAGGGCCTTTTTAAGCCTAGCCATGCATCCCAAACTTGTGACAACTTCTTGTACCCTTGATAAGTGTAAGTAGAGGCTTGGCATATGAAACATTTACAAGCAGGGGCCTGGATGATGAACCAATTCCAGGCTGCCTGTGTCCATTAGAGACAAAGGTGCCAAGCCAGGGATTGAATTTCCTGTTCCCCATCCAATTGTCCAAGTTACACTTGTGTTAGGGAGGAACTCTGCTTCACATGGATGGGGAGCCTGTTCCGGAGACGGGGCAGTCTCTGGGATACATAGCTGTCTCCCCAGCAGGTCCTATTGATATCACATGCAAGGTTTAAGTCTTCTGAATGGGTCATTCTGGTGCTGCTTGTTTTGCAGATATGCAGGAGGTCCATCAGAGTGGGGTCTAATAATGTGCTGTACGCCAGGCATAGATCTCCTCTCAACAGCCTGTAGGAGACAGAATACAGGGATAGGGCCTTAAGGCAGTCTGCATAAGACATTTTACTTATGTCCTGTATTCTTTTATTGAGGAACCTCTGTGGACGTTCCATTTGTTGGCTATGCCAGGTTAGGTACATACCAAAGGGGGCAGTGTGCTCAATGACAGGTCTGATGAATGCCGAATATAGTGGAACAATTACTTCCTTGGACCGGGATGTCATACCTTTCTTCATAAGTTGTGTAACATAGAATGATTTCCTCACTACTGTAGATGCATGATGGTGAAAGGATAGATTACAGTATGTGTATGTCCCTAAGTCCCTGACTACTGAGTCACCTCTAAGGGGTGTGTTGTCAATATGATAGTTAGCAGGGGTGGATTACATCCTGAAGGATACTGTTATGCATTTATTGGCATTTAGTTTTAGTCCATGGCTCTGACACCAGTTGTTTGTCTGTGTCAGCCCTTCCTGCAGAACATTTGTGTCAGTATGAGATTCAATGACAGCTCCTAATTTGCAATAATTTTCAAATTTAGTCAGCCAGAGACCATTAACATTGGCCATGACTTCAGAAAAGTAAATGACAAAAAGGAGCAGTCCAAGGACTGATCCCTGAGGGAATCCACTTGTGAATGGCTTCTTTCTACAGGTAGACTCCCGAATTCTAACTTCCTGGGTCCTGTCTGTGAGCCAGATGGCTATCCACCAGGTGACATATGGGTTTGTACCTAACCTCTTGAGTTTGTCAGCAATGCCCGAGTGGGGTATTGTGTCAAGTTCTTTGGCCAGGTCAAGGAAGGCAGCATAAACAATTTTGCCCTCATCCATTGCTTTGGTGACCTTCTCAAGAAATCCACCAGGTTAAGTAGGCTTGACCTACCCTTGATGAAACCAAACTGGATTGTGTCCAGTGTCTGGAATTTTACTATATCATTATTGATCATTTCCATGATAATTATTTACATGGCTTTGCATATAAGACTAGTGAGACTTAGAGCTCTGTAGTTTCCATAGTCTGTAGATGGCCCACCTTTGTGCAGAGGGATGACTGTTCTTGTTCTCCATTCATAAAGCACAAAGTCTGTTTGGTGGCTACAGTTAAATAGCAATTCCAGTGGGCATGATAGGTCATGTTTCATGTTATTTAGAATGCATCCTGGAATATTGTTTGGGCCCATTGATGCAGTGTTCTTAGCCTTAGAGACAGCATTAAGGATCTGTTCCTTAGTTACAGCAGGGGAAGTTATATTTGATGGTATTTCCTGAGGGAAGGTTGAGAGGGGAGAAAGGGGTAAAGATGGAGCTGAAATTGTTGGCCAGTAGGTTTGCTATATCTTCTGGCTCAGTATAGCTGGCTCCATTTACAGTGAGCTCTGCACACAATTGTGTATTGCCTTCTACGTTGCAAACATAGCTAAAGAATGCCTTGTGGTTCTCCTTTTCTCCTTGGTCTGGGAGGGCAAATTTGCCTCAGATTTGCTTTGGTAGAATTTATTTGTTCTTTGCTTTATCCTGCTGGGTGCTGCACCTCCTAATTATTGCAATGATTTTCTTCCTTCTGTTACACAGCCTATTGATTTGGTAATTCCACCAGGGTGGTTTATTATTTTTTTTAGTTAGTTCTGTATTTCTTCCTGGTACAGCTGTCTCTATGCAGCTATTAACATGTTTGTATAGGGTTTCTGTGAACAGGTCTGCATAGGCAGCAATGTTATGAGGGTTTATGGAGGACTGAAATTTTGCCAGGTTATCACTTAATAGCAAGAAGTTAGCCTTAGAGTAGTTTCTGAATATTCCAGGGTTAGCTGGGGGTCCAGGTTTTATTTTTACTTCAAAGGAGACCATTTTGTTGTCTGACCTTAGCAAGCAAGACATTAGATTAGGGGGTGTGCAGCACTCTTCCATATTAGTGTGTACCAGATCCTTTATGGTTGCACTCCTGGCTGATGTACTGACAATCTGGTCCAGGGAGTTTGTGTTTACAAAATCCAAGAATCTCTGTGCCTGTACATCTGGTTTTGTATAGGATTCCCAGTTAATAGTAGGGTAATTAAGGTTGCCCATGAATATGGTATTGGGTTGGATGGTGAGTGTTTCCAATAAGTTTTAAAAAATTGTATGGTTTTCCTGGGTCATAGAGGGGGACCTATAACTTGCCAGGAAGTGGCATTGGATTTTGTCTATGATGCATTGTCCTGTTTAACCAGCCTTGAGGTATATTTAATTTTGATGTAAATTGAGACACATCCATATTTAGTCCCTGTCTGTATAGTGTAGAATAACGTATGTTGTACCTTTAAGAAGCATTTGTAAGACCTGAATGGGCATATAAATAGCAGGTACATGCTAGCTTCAGTGCCATTTTGTGAGTACAGTCAGACTGTGGACATCTATGTATGAGACAGCTAGTTTGTACATAATTAAAGTTATTTCATTATTTATAATGTGTTTGTACATAATAAAGCTGCTTGAACAGAACCCAAATGTTTGTCTACTTCATCCTGACATGGTGTCAGAAATAGTATTCCAGAGACTGCTTTTCAGAGCCACAAGGTGTGGAATTAATGGTGAAGGCAACCTAAGTGAACCGAAAGCCAAAAAAAAAAGGTCAGAAACAAGCTAAAGGAAATGAAAACTTGCAAAAATTATTTATTTATTAAAAAAGATAAAACGGAGCATTACAAGGGCACAAAATGCATTACTAAGTCAACAAATAGCACACAAGTGTTTATTAAGCAAATGAAAAGCATAAAAAGCTTATTAATCAATTAAAATGTTTGAAATTAGGATATTTCATAAAATGAGCACCAGAAAAGCACATAAGGGGTTTAGAATTACCTCAGAATTGCAAAATGAACATGTTTAGAGTAAAATGAGAATGTTTAGTGTTAAAACGATCACAAGGAAATATAATGGGCATGAAAAGAGATTGCATGAGCAAAATTAATATAACAAAAGGCAAAAAGGTTACATTAAGAATAAATAAAGCAAGGCGACTGCATGTTTTTTGGCAAATTACTGTGTTTTGGCATAAACTACTACTTTGCATTGAATGAAGCTATAATTTGTATAACTAGAGTTATTTGAAGTATCACAAAGCATGTAAAAATGGTTACAGTGCGTGTTCATTACTGTGCATTTATTCTGAAGAGTTTGTTGTGTGCAAAGTGCCACTATTTCGTGAAATGTGGTCAAACACGATAATTTCAAAACCATTCTTGTGCTGGGTGTGTCTATTCGCAGAGTGCCACCATTAAAGAATGTTTCTTGCACTATATAGAGTTGTTTAGCAAAGTATAGCCATTTTGGGGGAATTTTCAGTGTGCTGTGTACTGTTTATTCGCAAAGTGCAGTTACTTCGAAATTATTCTTGCTCTCTGCTTCTTTCACCCAGTTTATTCACACAGTGCAGTTATTTGAAATGTTTCTTAACTGACAGGTGATTTCAAGAGCATTACAGTGCCCAAGAAACTTATTTCGCAAAGTTCAGTTATACAGAAGTTTGTTGTGCTATCGGGCATAGTTACAAGTACTGGCATAAATTACTGACATATGTATATGTATGTGTGTTCATGCTGGTCTATATGACAGTATTGAATGGACTAAATAGCGAATGCTATTTAGTCGATCCAATACTGTCGAAATTGCAAAATAGCAAAGTCACGGAACATCAAATTTTTTCCCAGGGAAAAAATTTGGTGGGCCATCTTTGGGACTTTGCCATTTCCTCCACTATGATGCAATCTCAGAGTTGGTATATTTAAGTAGGGGAGTGGGGGGGGGTGAAGCCCCCCACTTAATTTTGTGTTTAAGTTTTTTTTTTTTTTTACAGAGCAATTTTGTTGTTTAGATATTATCGGTACGATGAAATAGCATTCGCTATTTTCATCATATGATAATATAATATAGACGCTGTTCATGCATACTGGCAAAAGTCTTCACTGAGATGTATTAATATGGCAAATGGCTGTTGAAAACCACTACCACTTGTATTTGATCAGAATGTTGCAGCGAACTGGAGAACATTTGAGCAAGTGTACAATATATTCATACACGCAACTTATTCTGATAAAGATGTATGCACCAGGGCATTCATTTTGCTAAACCAGCAGGGTCAGAAGCCATTGAAAGAGATGTTCATTTGTATATGCACTGGCAGTATATGAAGGGGAAGGGGAAAATCATCATATTATTGTACAGGCTGAATCAAGGGAAGACCACAAGTGTTTGAAGTGCAAGTTCAGAGAATATGTAACCCCCAGACCAATGTTACATTAGAGAGGCATTTTTTACACAAGAGATCAAAAGCAAGGAGAAACTTTTGCAGCTTATGTGACTGACCTGGGAAACAAAGCTAAAATATGTAAGTCTGGTGATTTAAAAGCTGAGTTAATAAAGGACAGGCTCTTGTGTAGTATTAATAGTGCTGCTGTGAGAAATATTTTGCTGAATGACAGTGACTTAATACTGAACAAAACGAGATTTGTCAAATCCATGAAGTTACAGAAAGGCACATTAATATGCTTGCAAGGGATAAGGGCATGGTTTCAGCAGGCACTAGTGCAAATGTAGACAACATGCAACATGTGGCTGGCAGAAACAGGCCTAAGCACATGGCAACTGTAGCCCCTGTGGGTGTGGCAAGGAAAACCTGCAATCTTCCAGCAAGTTCTAAGACTAGTTCAGTTAAAGGAGCATGCTCAGTATAGTACAAGAGTGAATCAACAAAACCCAAGTCAAGCTTTATTGTTAACTGTCACAATTGTGGTGCCAACCTTGAGTCTAAAAGGGAAGGTGCTTAGCATCTGGTCAGCAATGCCATAAATGTAAGAAATGGAACCATTTTCAAAAATTCTGTAAATCAAGTAAGCCTCATACTGTTATAAAGAAGGGTCATTCGAAAAAGCAAATTGATCAAGTAGAACTGCAACAGTCTGCTTTCTATGTAGATGGCGTGTCAGTAGTTGGTGAAAGAATTGATGCAGTAGATTTATTGGCAAAGAATAAAGTATTTTGTATTGTCCAGTTCAATGATAAACCCACTGAGCTCAAAGTAGACACTGGTTCAAAGTGTAATGTTATGTGTGCAGATACCTTTGCTCAAGTGAGAGCTGGTGAACAACTAAATATGACCAGTTGTGCAAAACCTTTTGCTTATGGAGGTAATGAAATTCAAACCGAAGGCTCAGTAGTGCCTTCGTATTATGTGGCCAAGAACTGTTATACCTTATTATTCTATGTAGTTTGAAGACATGTGCAGTCATTATTGGGTCTCAGACAGTATGAGAATGAATCTGCTTTCTTTTACCAAAGAAGTTCATCAAATAAGCAGATGTCCCAGTTCCAACTTCACTAACACTATTTTTTCAGAGTATGCTGATGTTTTCAATTACAAGTCGGGCAAACTTCTATTTGTGTATTCTATGAAGTTAGACCCAGGAATCAGTCCAGTGGTCAGACCAGCAAGAAAAGTTCCAATAGCTATGCAGCACAAAGTCAAAGCCCAGTTAGACAGAATGGTGCAGCAAGGTGTAATTTGTCCATTTACAGAACCTATCGAATGGGTGTCATCCATGGTAGCAGCTCACAAAAAAGCTCAGATGAAATCAGAATATGCATTGACCCAAGAGATTTGAACACAGCATTAAAAATACCTCATCATCTTATGTGTACAGTTGAGGAAGCCACAGATCTAATACCGGATGCCACTGTTTTTTCTGTCTTAGTTGCAAAAAGTTCATTTTGGCAAGTGATGCTTGATCGCAGATCTTCATTACTGACTACATTCAGCACTCCATTTGAAAGATACAGATTTCTCAGGATGCCATTAGTAATAAATTCTGCAAGTGAAGTCTTTCAGCGTGCATTGGAGCAAATCTTTTCAGGTTATCTCTGTGCCATAACAGTAGATGCTTTGTTAGTAGGAGGCAATGGTGAAGTAGAATATGTCAGAAATCTTAAGAGAGTTCTAGACAGAGTATGTGAAGTGAACTTAAAGCTTAACCCACTAAAGTGTAAATTCAGACTACCAGAAGTTACATATGTAGGTCAGTTACTTACTAGCATTGGCTTGAGATCAGAACCGTCCAAGCAAGCAGCCATTCTTGACATGTCAGCACCAGATAATGTACAACTCTACATTTTCTTGGTATAGTCAACTATTTAGGCAAGTTTATACCAGACTTCAGTAAGTTGACAGCACCATTGAGAGAGCTTACATGTAAGAATGTTACATGGTTATGGTTAAAACATTACCAGAGAGCATTTGAGGAACATAAGCAGAGAATTGCAACTCCACCTACATTAAGATACTATGATGTCAACAAACCAGTAACTCTTTTTGTGATACTTCAGGATTTGGCCTAGGTGCAGTCATTCTTCAAGAGGGTAGGTCAGTAGCCTATGCATCTAGAACATTTACTCAAACTTAAATGCAATGTGCTCAGATTGAGAAAGAACTTTTGGCTGTAGTGTTTGCATGTTCAAATTTTCATGATTATATCCCTGGTCAAGATATTCAGATTGAAACTGATCATCAACCTCTGGTTACTATTTTAAAGAAGCCTATGCATTCAGCTTCAGCAAGATTACAAAGAATTATGCTTGAATTGCAAAAGTGCAACTTCAAAATGGTCTACACAAAAGGCAGACTTCTATTTTTCGGCTGATACCTTATCCAGATCATCCAGAAATACAACGGAACAGCTTAATGAAGAGAATTTTGACTTCAATATCATGGAAGTGCATAATTTTTCTACCACAAGACTTGATGAGCTAAGAGATCAGGCAAAGACTGATCCAGTTTTGCAAAAGCTCAGTCACTACATCAGTGATGAATGGCTGTCAAAGTAATCTAGTGTACACCAGAAGTGCAACCCTACTTTCCTTACAGAGATGAGATGTTGATGGAAGATGGTATTATTTACAAAGGACCTAAAATTGTTGTTCCCACTTTCTCAAAACATGAATACATTCAGATTTTGCATTGTGGTCACCTAGGTTCCAAAGCTACCAAAAGAAGGGTGAGAGGATTAGCATTTTGGACTTCTTTAGCAAAATACATTAATAAAGTACTTACCTTTTGTTCAGTATGCAATACTACTAAACCGCATTTGCAGAAAGAACCACTTCAGCTAAGTCAAGTTCCTGTACTACTTTGGTCAACAGTAGACACTGACATATTTGAGTGGAACAATCAACATTACTTAGTACTGGTAGACTCTTATTTGAACTGGTTTGAGATCGATCTACTACCTAACCTAACTTCCACTACTGTTATTACTAAATTGAAACATCATTTCTCAGTCCATGGAAGTCCACAGAAGCTTATCTCTTTCAATGGTATCCAGTTTACCAGTCAGTTGTTTCCGAAATTTGCAAGAGAATGGGACTTTGTACATGTTACTAGTAGTCCAGAATATCCGCAGTCAAATGAACTAGCTGAACATACAGTACAGAGTGCAAAGCAATTACTGGAGAAGTCAAAGCTTGATAATACCAATGTCTTTTTGAATATACTCAATTTCAGAAACATACCCCATGATGATATACTTGGCTCACCTGCTCAGAGACTTCTATCCAGGCAAACCAGAACAACATTGCCTATTAGTTCCAGTTTGTTGAGGCCTAAAGCTAAAAACAACCAAGAAATCAAAGCCCAGTTATTTAGAAAGCATTCTTTCCAGAGGTCCAGTTATAACAAATCGAGCAGATTTCTTCATCCGTTGAAAGAAAGAGAGACAGTGAGGATACAAATGGCAAAACGTTTTTACAGGATTGGTCAAGTAACAGGTATATATGCAGACCCGAGATCCTATTTTATAAAATCTGAAGCTATGAAGTACAGGTGAAATCATAGACATCTTCCTATGGCAGAACCGTTACTGCAGCATTGTTCCTGTGATACAGACTCTAAATCTCTGAGCAATTCAGACAATGTTCCTGTTCCAGAATGTGTCTTGACTGCCACTACCATTTCTGAGGGTGTTCCTGATGTCCCTAAGGTTGAACATTCAGCAGAGACAATCCCAGTTGCTAAACCTAATCCCAGTTTCTATGTCACACAATTTGGTTGTATTTCCAGACCCAATGTGAAATACACAGCAACCTGGACATAGTTGTATATATGTATCTAGTTCTGTATAATTGCATGATGGAAATTAGTTTGTATCAGTTGTATGTCAGTCAATGTCATCAATATTGCATGACTCGTTTCTCAAAGACAGAGGATGTAGAATAAGATGCGTGTTACCTTTAAGAAGCATTTCTAAGACTTGAATGTGTATATAAATAGCAGGCATGTGCTAACTTCAGTGCCATTTTGTGGGTACAGCCAGAGTGTGAACATTTATGAATGAGACAGCCAGTTTGTATATAAGTTAAAGTTATTTAGCTTCATTTCTAATGTGTAAATAATCAAGCTGCTTGAACAGAACCCACAATGTTTGTCGACTTCATCCTGACTAGACAAGTAACATGTAGTATCTGGCCTAAAGTTGTGGAAGGCATTATAGCCTTGCACTCATGCCTCAGTAATCCTGAATACTCAACCGTTAACCTGTATGCTAAGATATGACTATTTTTCCATGAGTTTTTTTTTTTTTTTACTGCAAATGTTAGGTTCACTCATCAGTAGTTCACTGGGATTCTTAAATTGTTCCTTTATGGAATTAGTCCATTTCCTTTAAACCTTTAACTGATATACCATTGGGTTAAGCCCTTCTACAATACTCTCCTTCAAATCTAAAAAAATGTATTTTTTAATGTCATGAGCCATGCTATCATGTTAAATTTCTATATTATTTTATATTTTAACCACTATTTATGACCTCTTTTGTTTTCACTGAAATTCAAGACTCTCTCTCTAATTGCTTTATTATATCCTCATTTACTAATCAATATGGCAACTTACTTTTCTTACTAGTTCAGTCGATCACTTTTGTTTTTCTTTTTGTTTTTTTTTTTTCTTGTTAGTCCAATTCTTCTCTTGCACAATTTCTTAATTTCACGTGTGTGGCTGGAATGTGTGTCATGTTCTTCATTGGTTTATCAACACATAGTTCACCTACCTCCTTTGTGCAGTGGAATAATACGTGATGTTTTCCATAAGGTGGGAACTTTGCATTCTAATAAAGATCTGTTTATGAGAATAGAGACAGGATAGGCTATAGCTTCAGCTGATATCGTAAGGAAGTCGGCTGGTAGCATATCAGCTTCTAGAGTGGTTGGTTTAAGTTTCCTAAGGAGTTTAGAAATTGTCTTGGCTTCATACGGAGTGAAGGTGAAACCTGGCTTTATTGTTTTGTATATTGGGATGGGTTGGAATAGTTATTGGTGTGGGGCTGCTAATGTTATTTTGGGCATTGGCAAGGGTCTGGACTGTTTCGATAAAGAATTTGTTAAATTGAGTGGGAATGTTTTCATGGTTATTTAGTAGCACAGGGGTTGGAGTAGTGGACATTCCTGGGTATAGTATACCATCTATTGTGGCCCAGAATTTTTGGGGATTGTGAGCATATTTTTCTTGCATATTTTTATAGTAACTACATTTGTCTAGTTTGATTTGTTTTTTTGGATTTTTATGGAGCTCTAGATTGTTTTGTCTCAAAGTAGTGGTTTTGTTTTTTGATATTGAATCCAGGCCTTGTCCCTTTCTTTCATTATAGTTTTAGTATCCTTTCTTAGCCATCGGGCATAGTTAGTTTTTATTCTAATGGTTCCGGGGGGGTGCGTGATGATTTAAGATTTTTGTGAAGGTTGTGTTAAAGTATTTGATGGCTTGTCTAGAGATAGTTGTTTTAGGGGAGTCCAGTTGCAGTTTTTTAGTGCATTGATGAAGTCAGTAGCTATAAAAGTCTTTTTGTTTTGAACTACTTTGAGGATAGGTTGGCTGATGGTTTGGGATCTGTTCCTAATTAGGTAGATTGGATGATGGTCACTTAGGTATCTGGAAGACAGCCAGATTGCTGCAAGAGTGGGGTCAGACACCAGGATCCAGTCTAAGATGGACTGGCATTTGGATGTTTTGTCAATTCTAGTGGGGGGGGTATAGTTTGGGTAAACCTGTGGAGGTTTATAAAGGCAGAGGGATTATGACTGGAGCAGTTAAGCCAGTCAATATTGAAGTCCCCTAATAACATGGTTTCATGTGGTAGGGAGCTGGAGATACAATTAAGCAGGCTTTCCATTACAGTGATGTTATTGCCTGATGGGATATAGCCACCTGCAATAATTATGTGTTTGTTGGAATTTATTTTTAATTTGGCAAGGATTAGTTCTACATCTTTGACTTCTTGGTTATTGTAATGTAGTTGTTCTACGGTGAGATGATTTTGGAATAATATTGCAACACCTCCATCCTTTTTCTCTAATCTGTCTCTTCAAATAATATTATAACCAGGGGCAGTAATCTCATTATTATGGTGTTGTGATTTGAGCCATGTTTCAGTTAACACAGTGATATCTGTTTTTTATAGAGCTAGTAGAGCATGCAGGTCCTGAATTTTGTTAAGTGTACTTCTTGCATTAATGTTTAAGAAGAGGAAAGCTGAGTTAGGTCTGTGGTATAGGGGATGTAGCTGATTTGAGTTTGGGTTGGCTGATGTTTTGGGTCCTGGATTGGGGTGTATGTCTTCACTACATGTGAGTTTATGGAGTAGGTGTAGACAGAGTTTGATTAATTTGTGAATTATTTTAGTTTGTCTTTGAGAAGAGTGGGGATTAGTTTTGATTGTCAGTTTATTGCATGAGTAAGAGAAGCAGTATTGTGCTGGTTTGAAGTCGCAGAAATATTGGTAATTATTGCTATGAATAAGGGCCCATTGACTCTACTATGAATGGTGCTCTGTTTCACCGAGGGGTTCCCAGTGGGAGTTAGTGTGCATCAGAGTTAATCTCTGAGCTCACTGCTATTCATACTGGTGATGGACTACATTAGCCAACACTTGTATGGGGCAGATCAACAAAGTTACTATATACAGATGATGTAGCATTATAGGCAGACTCTAAGTGAGAAATTCAGCAAAGGATGGGGAATGGAATGCAAAACTGAAGGCATGCGGGATGAAACTGAGTACAGATAAGACAGATGTAATGTCAGCAAATGGAGTAAATCAGAAGAAGCTGAGAAATGAGACAGGAGGAAAGATAGTGGAACATGTTAAAAGTTGTAAGTATCTTGAGGGGGTGATTGAGAAGAAGGAAGTCTGAATGAGGAGGTTGAAGCTAGAATCCGGGGAGCTTCAGCCAGCTGGCATAGAATGTCAGGTGTACTATATGACAGAAGAATGCCAAAGAAGCTAAAAATTGAGGTGTACAAAACAGTGGTGAGACCAGTACTACTGTATAGTGGAGAAACCTGAGTAGTAAAGGCAGAGCAGCTGAAAAAGCTAGAGGTGATGGAGATGAAGTGCCTGTGATGGGTGATAGGATACACACTGTGGGTCAAATGAAGAAATGAGGACATCAGAGCAGCAGTCAAAGTAGCTTCAGTAGCAGAGAAGGTAAAAGAAAATATATCACTGTGGTTCAGACATGCAGAAAAGCAGAATACAACCCATTGAAGAAGATTTGGGATAGACAGGAAAAAGCAAGAGGAAACAAGGGCAACCAGCAAAGAGATGGATGGATTGTGTGAGAGAAGACCTGCGACAATCAGGCATGCCTGTTGAAGAAGGCAGATCTCTCTCTCTCTCGATGATGACAGTTAACACGACAAGCTGGGACAAAAGGGAGTTGATGTTGATGACCTATATTATATAGATACTTTATATCTTTAAAAAAGGAGGACAATATATTTGGATATTTAACTTTAATGCTCATGCAACAGCTACAGTTATTAACATATCATATGGCACTCAGAAGTTCTAGGGATGTTAGATGGACTTTACACCTCAGGGACATTAGACGATATCTCCTGTCTCTGGCCTTATTAAACCTGCTGACATGACAGATGTGCTCTTTATTGGTGATGACGTCTCAAATACTTTGGAAAATGCAAATAAATGATATTTTTAATCAATGTCAATTTTTGAGCATTTGTTGTCTTACTAAGTAGTAACTTTTAGCTGCCATGGGCAAGGAACATCATATGTGAGACAAATATTGTTGTTCCAGAAACTAAATAGTGCATTTTAATGAAAATGATTTTATTGTCTGGGGACCAAATTGTTAACAACTTCAGAAAATACTGATTACTCTGCTATCTAGTTAATTATGAGATAAAGTAAGGTAAACTTAAAAGCATATGTTAATGAAAAAAGATAGTACATGATACAAAGGTAGGACCACTTATGTCATGTAGTCTCTATCCTTTTCCAAAAGAAGATGAAGAAAAGAGGAATGTATAACCTACAATGGAAGCAGAATAAACATTAGAAAACTTAAGACTTGGTTTACTCACACCAGAAGCTAACAAATTTCTCTGTGGGTCATCTGAATATTAACAGAAATGTTTGAGTTTTCCCAAAGAATGGGACGTGTCCAAAGTAATATTTCAGCAGCTAAAGATCAATTAAATAAAGTTGTTGTTGTTTGTCTTTTTGGAATTTCCCGGTTAGGGGTCGCCACAGTGAAACTCCGGTCCGCTAATGATTGGCAGTTGATTTTTATGGTGCCGAGTTGCCAGCCCGATTCCCAACCTTCAGCGAAGGCACGCCCATTCATGCATGTCTTTCGGAGGACACTTGACCGTGGGGAGGACATGCAGACTCCACACAGAAGGCACGCCAGATGAAAGGCAAGAACTGCATCATTATTTATTATTTGTACTTTATCAATTAAATAAAGTACAAATAATAAATAATGATGCAGTTCCTGCCTTAAAAAACATGCATATGGTATTTGTTGGATGTGCATCACCTGGACATGACCATATTGCTGATGTGGCTGCAACATTGTTGCACCAATTTTTTTCCTCATATTAAAAAGTAGTATAACATTATATAGTCAATAATATACATGTCCGACCTCATAATCTTTCCTGGCCATATCATGCAGTTAGGTTTTCTGAATTGCACCCACCATGCACATGACAGCTCGTCACATAAATTTGCATAGCATGATGTGGCACAGTGTTCTAAATCCAATTATTTATCAGGCTCATCTTATAAAATTCAGCAGAGTTAAAAACATCTTGTCGTTTTCAGCAGTGTCATAATACAACATTCAGCAGCATTATAATGAAGTATTCAGTAATGTTATAATGTAGCATTCAGCAAAAATATACCCCAGGATTAAATAGAATCCATGTAGGCTCCATGTAGAGCCTACGTGGAATGCATCCATATACACAGCCACAGTTCCTCCTCGGCAGTGCACTATACATATAAGTTATGACTAGCTGAAGAGGGAGATCCCGGTAACATGGATATCGGATCCATGTAATCAACACTTTACAGGCTGTCCCTTAATTGTGGACTGCCCAGAAAAATTCTGGACAGTTGGTAAGCACATCACAATACATTTTAGCCTGTTAACCTGGACTGAAAGGTGTACAACAAATTTAACTTCATTAAATTGCAATTTATTTTTTTTTTTTATGTTCATGTGCTTGTTTGTGCAGTGCAGCTCATTGTGTAGCTATGCTTAGCTTTGCTTACATATACAGTAGATATCCTCTAGACATCTAGAAATAGAAACCGAATGTATTCAATTGCTGTAGTTCTGCAGTGCTTAGCATTGTGCAAACCCGCACAGTGAAGCTGTGCCACGCTTACTTACACATTTGAAATATATGTGAAGAATACACAAACTCCCTTCACAATCCCAATGTCAAGACAGGTTGAGTCATGACCTACAGTGTAGTAGGCTCTGGATTTGAGTCCTGAGCCATTATACCTTTTAAATATATTGCTGTGAAAATGTGTCAGGTGACTGAAACATCAGTTTAGTTTAAATTAAAAAAATTGTTACATTTAGATAAGGTGCATGATGCTAAGCAGCACTTAAACATGGTCAACGGTCTTTTCCAGTTTGGGAGTTGCTAAACTTCACTTAAACATGGGTTGTGTGAGTCTGCATGATGCTAAGTGATGCAGCATTTTTTTGAAAGTTGCAGTATGACATGCAAGGGCGGGAATGCAGACTATATAAAGGCCAGTAGGTGAGAATTTCAAATCATTCTTTGGGATTTTACCTTGGCTGTGGACATGGCTGCTGCTGTAGGTGAGGGAGTGTGCTTTAGTGTGCAAACGTGGGGAGTGCAGCAGTCCAGAGTTTTTTACTTGACTCCTGGTAGAGCATTATGGACCCCAGCTGCTGAAGGGTGACTACCAGAGCTCAGGGTATAAGTCTGAGGCCTGGGATCATTTGGCCAGGGGCCTAGCCAATGCTACTAGTATCCCCTGGTCTGGTAAACAGTGTCATCACCACTACAATGACATGAGGCATAGGAAAAGGGGAACCTTGGACACCCGGGGCCAAGAAGCTAAGGCAGGGCACACCCCACAGATATGTAAGCATGTTTTCCAGTAAATTATAAAAATACAAGCTGAAACTGAGCAAAACTGGTATGCATAATGGTTTGCTTCTCTTACCAAAGCTGCAGAAGAGAGAGAGATAGCAATGTCCAGTCCCATGCAGTGCGCTTGGCCAGGATGAGGCAATCGTGTGGTAGGTAGGATAACTTAATAATGCAATAAAGTAAATACAGATGTTGCAATACTAACAATCAGGTATGACATACCTTGAACATCCTACATCTTATTAATGTGTCAGTGCATATCTGAAATTGTTGAGCAAGTAAGCACGCAGAACTGTGTAGCATAGCTTGCAAACATCAGTTAATGTTGGAGTCTTCCCAGATTAAGAGTCACTGTTCTGGTCTGCTCATTGTCTGAAATATGCTGTAGATAGCACTCAGTAAATGAACAGGGTACACAGATAGCATTTCAGATGTCCTACACAGACATACATGTGTGCAAATGTCAGATTGCAAGAGACATTAAGCAATAAAGCACAACAGGAGATGGTCTTTGATAAGTAATGTTTTCAAATAAAGGGTTCACTACACCTGTATTCACTGCATGTGTGTTCTAATCCAACACAAGTCAACTGTTACATTTGCATGAATAAAAAATGTTCCTGTCCCAAAAAAAATGTCCCATACATAGCTCTCCATTTTGCACGTGCCCACTGGACACACTTAATTTGGTCCAATTGGCTTTACAATGCACTTATGTTGTCCTCACCTCTCTCTGGGGTTGGCAGTCCAAATTCATCTAAAAAATATTTTAAAGTGCACATTTGTTGCTATACAAGAAATGGATAGCTATGGTTCTTTCCTACGCGCTTCCTGCACATACCTGCCTACCTTTCACTATGATTTTCCCCCTGCTTGCACCACATTTCACCACTGTCTTATCTCCCCATTTACCATTTCTTTAAAGAGTTTTTGTGTGACACTGTGTGATGCGCAGCATCACTAAGCCAAGCTAAATGACATTATATTGACATATGTGTGTGTGAAAAAAATATTAATCACATTCAGAAAGTACACCTGCACCCTGTTTCTGATCCAGGACCATCGCACCTGCAGACCAGTGCATCAACCCACCAATATACACAGCTGTTTATTAACAGAGGTGTTTTAAGCAAAATATAATGCTTGCCATTTGTCATTAAGCCTGCATTGCATACATTGGATAAAAGAATACTAGAGAAATGGAAGTGTAACTTGGACTCTGGTATAGGAATACATCACTACAGAGCCAGACACAATAATGGTTGTAAGTGAGGTATCTAATAGCAGGTAACTGTGCAACTATATCTGCAACTTTTAAAAATACACCTGCTAAAAGATTAATGGAAAATAGGTGTCTAACTGGGACTGTTATGGAGAAAGACATCCATATAAAGCATAAACATAATAATAGATATAAATTAGGTAACAGCATGCAAGTGTGTAATTATATATTTAAAAATACATCTCTTAAAACAGCAACTCAGTAGCTCAGTCTGTTAAATGCTTTGAAAACATTAACTTTTGGTCCACATGGCCCTAAGTTCAAATCCAGTGTTGTCTAGCATTTAAAATATATGTATGTGTACATCACCATTATGAATTCTGATATGTATGACTGACTCATCACCTGTTTATCCACCCAAAGCAATACAGATGGAATGTCTGCTTTTCAGTGATGGAAATCAAAGGCCTACAGATAGGAACACAGACAACATATTCCTATTACAGCACTAGAAAGTGCATACAGTGTCAGGTCATGCATTATTATGTATTCAGAGAGGAATTTGAAGTATGTAATTCAAATGAGGCCCAGTAATATCAGACTGAAGCACACAATGATTTGCTACTGATATTACATATAACCACAGCTGCACAAGTAACATACACATATGGAGCTCGTGTTGGAAGCAAGGGTTGCCAGCACACATGTTCCAGATGACTACCATAATATAACACATGACTTGGCAGTTGTCCAAATGGTTGACATAATGGTAAATGTGCCCCCTTGTTCTAACACACAACAACCATGTTGCCTTTTACTCTGTTAATGATAATGACAATTTCAAGTGGGATGGGTTTCCTCAATCTGGCTCTGGCTGTACACCAAGGCTGCCACAGGTCACGCCATTACTCATAAGTGTTGTCGTCCTCCACATTCTGCAGCCTCTCTGTCTATGCCTATTGCCTGCAGCAGCAGCATCAGCTGCAGCCTGTAGCACACACATGTGAATGTAATAAGTATCTACTACAAATATCCTCTCTGTGCTGACATACTATCTTTACCCCAGTACTTTCCACTCCAACATATGAGAAAGGGGATAGATTCTACATTGAGGCCTTATATCTTGTTGAATAGTTGCATGTGATTGCCTAATTATACTGATTATACTGCAAATCAGCTGTGTAGACTCCAATTACCATTCCTGAACCACAGATTAGTTTAATAAGAACCATCTTAAAAAGGCAAACTCCTACCTAGGGGAACCATTGTGTATGAGAGTTCCTTTCTATGGTGAACTCATTGGCACAACACTTATATATCTGTATCTTTCAACAGAGGAGTATTGTACTCCATTAGGTATGTAACCATTTTGTGTCCAACATGATCCATATGTTTGAATATACTTAGGGGTAATGGGGATTACATCAGTAAGCCTTTCTTAGAACTGTACAGATGACATGCCATTGATCTGCAGCTGTGTAACACCTACATAGGATGTAGAATACAGCAAGGGTATAATGCTGTAGGGGTGCTCGTAGGAGGCCTGCTGTCTGTTGCAGATGTCTCATCATGTGTCACTCGGCATATGTTTAGGGCCATCATGGAGGCACAGGCATGTTCTGAAAGGAACTCCAGATGAGTGCTCAGGGTTATGGATGCAGCACAGTCTGACATCCTTGCCCACCTCCACTGCATTAATGATACCCTGGACTGGTTGGCTGATGCAGTGGAAATACATTGGTCTGAGACAGATCACACACTATCTGTCTTGGAATGCACATTGCCTGTGATGGAATGAATGTTTTTTGTTGAGCATCAGACTCATAAACGTAGGTCAGCAACTACATCTGCTGAAAGTTCATGTGGCCATGCACAATCAAGCTCATGTAGTGGCAGTACATCCAGCACTCCAGAGGGGAGTGTGTTGTCCACACCAAGACGTGGCAGGCCATGGTATCAGGGTCCTGGGCATTCCTGTGGAGGAGATGGTCCCTGCAGACAGCAGTCACCCTCAGTTAGTTGCCCAGTATCTGACCTTGGACATGGAGGTGCCAGTGCAACTCCAGGCAGAACCAGTTCTCATGTTCGGGGTGGAGATGATGAACTGTTAGCTCTACCATGCATGGCTCAAAGCTGTCCAACATACAGACCTGCAGGGCTAGCACTGAGCTTGGCTGTGTGCACACAGACACTCACACACCACTGTCACCTTCAAGTCACCTACATTGTCACATGCCACATTTACATGATCCATCTTGCCTGCTTCCCTTTCTCACTCACACACATCCTTGCCAACCTATTGGGTATGTCTAGGCCTCCTGCACACCTATACAACACCCTGTGCAAATGATGATACTGTGACACATCCCTGTCATCCTTGTCATTGATGCAGGGAAATGAAACTATGTGTCTGATGCACAGGGTGACTATCTAAATTAATATTTGTTTTATCCATTGTTGCTTTTGACATGCTACTTGCAATGATCAGTTACTGATATTGAATGCTGCCATTACTAATGATTAAACCACATTATTTTGTGTACATTGCATTGGATGGTGTTGTAATGGTTGTGTAGTCACACAATGAAAGGTGTTTCATGGAACTGTTTATGTTTCATTTTCAGGATTGTGTAGGACACACCTATGGGTACACATCTAGAATAAACCCATCAATGTCAGAGCACAGGATGGAAAGACAGCACAGAAGAAACATGCCATCAGAAAGGTAAAACAGTAAGGTGCATGGCTCCCTAGGTTCATATGTGTATAATAAGTTAACAACAACAAGGGCTTCTTTCAGCCTAGCCATGCATCCCTAAACTCTGACAAGGTCTGATACCCTTAATAAGTATAAGCAGGGTTTAGGGAGCTAAGACATGTATAAGCTGGGGGGTGGGAGATGAACCACCTATGGTTTCCCTATGTCCATTAGAGACATTTATCCTAAAGCAGTTATCATTTTCATGTTCCCCATCCCATCGTGTAACTTGCACATGATTTGCAGTAGAGCAGAACTCTGCTTCACATGGATGGGGAGCCTGTCACATATTGGTTGTAGTCACTGGGCTACAAACCTGTCTCTCCAGCATGTCCTGTTTATACCACAGTCAAGGTGTAGGTGTATAGGACACATAATTCTCACAATAGTCCTTTCTTGGATATGCAGGAGGTACACAGTGGGGTCTGACACTTCCATGCATGGCAGGCATACACCTCCCCTCCAAAGCATGTGGAAGATTGAATACACAGTTATGGCCTTGATGAGGTCTGCATAGGACATGTTATGTACACTGTGTACTGCTTTACTGTGGAACCTCTGTGGATGTTACAGTTGTCAGATATGCCTGGTTAGTTACATACCATAGGTGTGATGAATGCCGAATACAGTGGAACAATGACTTTCTTGGCTTTACATGCCATAACTTAGGTTGTGCAACATAGAATGAATCCCCAAATATTACCGACCCATGGGAGTCACAGGCTAGATCACTATCAATGTGCCCATATGTCCCTGACTACATGGTCAACTGTTGGAAGTGTGCAGTCAATATGATAGTTATCAGGGGTGGATGACTTCCCAAGGGATAGTATTGTCCATTCCTTGGCATTTACTGTTAGTCCATGGCTCTGACAACAACTAAATGTCTGTGCCAGCCCATCCTGGGTAACTGTTGAGTCAGTATGGAATTCAATGGCAGCTTCTAATTTGCAATCATCTGCAAATGTAGTCAGTTAGAGGCCAATGATAGTGGCTGTGACTGCAGAGAAGTAAATGCCTAGAAGGAGCAGTCCCAGGAATCATTTGTGAGGGAGTCAACTTGTGATTGACCTCACTGTAGTAGTGGACTGTCCACTGCTATTTTCCTGGATAAAGACTGCCAGCCACTTGGGTATTCACTGGCTGATATACTAGTTTGTAACTAACCTCTACAGTTTGTCAACAATGCCTGATAGCCTAATAGTGACAAATGCCTTGTCAGGTCACAATAGGTGGAGTGAATCATGTTCACCTCATCCATTGCTTTGCTTACCACTCAATGAGGTCCAACAGGAAGGGTAGGCATGATCTGCCTTTGACCAAACTGGGTTTGGTCCAGTGTCTGTAGGTGCACTACACATTTAATGATCATTTCCGTGATAATTATTTTCATGGCTTTAAATGTCAGACTACTGAGACTTCTGGGGACAGTGTTTGTCACTATATGCTGGTTGCCTTATGTGCAACTCACTAATGCAGGTGATTCCATCATTGTTTCCAGGAAAATAGTGAGCCAAGGTGTCTGAGTCTGTGCAGAGCCCAGGTAAACACTGGAGGGGAAATTAATACATACACCCTGTAGTGGTGAGGATGGAGTATTTACACAGTTATTCTGCAGTTAGACACTAATCAAGCAGTGCATTCTAAAAACAAACAATTACCTTGTGAAGAATGCTGACGAGATGGGAGTGCCCTGAATTGCTGGTGGCTGGCTATTACTACTGCTGGTCTCACCAAAGCCACACTCTGCTGAGATACAAAGCTCCTATTTTTTTACTCTCACCAGAAACCAAACGTTAGTACCAAGCTCAAGATGGGAAGCAGGCCACAGCCTGTTTGTTGATCCACACAGTTGTCCCACATGATGCAAGGCTCTGTAGGCTTGGCATACCCTTTTCTAGGTAGATGTCCTGATTAGCCACCAGAGCAATCATTTAACTTTTGCATGTACTATGCCTTATGTTCCGAGCCTTGTAGGATTTGACTAGGGTACTGATCCCATGGCAATTAGGACTATAGCTGCTGTGTCACAATACAATGTTCAATGTCAGGTGACATAGATGTCCAAGGTTGCTCAAACAAGCTCCACAGTGGCAGTGATCCCTGTTAGTTGACAATTTCACAGCAATCCATGTAGCTTGACCTTCAACAGTGTAATGGTGGACACCTGCATGACATGGATTTGAAGCCTACTTCATAGGAGTGGCCACCTTTGGCTAATGTGTTTCTCCCTCCCACATGTCCTAGGTATGTCATACTGTACATTTATGTTACCAGAACACAATTCTGTGTTCCCACATCATTTCACACAACATCCAATTGCTGTCCGATTGCTTGACAGCCATTGTAGACTTGCAAGGCCAAAGTAATGACTGCAAAGTTGAACAAAGTTTTCTGTGCATGCACGGGCATCCACATCCTCACTGCAAAGAGTGCCTACAGACAGTATGTTTGAGGCTGTCAACCACAAGGGTGTAGCAGCATGACCCTAACTTTGCTGGAGTTGTACATTGTCCCATTTGTAGGTATGCTATAGCCGCCCTGCCTAGTAACAAGATTATGGTTAAAGCAAGTGCCACATGTCTGGCAAAGCATCATACTAAATCTACTATGTTATGCCACACTGGCAAGTGCTATTTTACCTTAGGAGAACAACATAAAAGTGATAACACGTTAAATTTAAGTATCTGTCAGTCCACTGCCTAACCATGACTTGTTGTGATGTATACACAAGCAAGAATTTATTGCTAATGGAGTTATCACTGACTGCTGATGAGATGTGGAAAGTGTTCCCAACTCTCTCCTTCTACTCCACACAAGCATAACTTGGGAGAGATGTGACTATATTACAAACCTTGCATCCATCCTCTCTCACACACCAGTCAGTACATATGACAATGAGTGGGTTGCCAAAATGCACACCTCACATCCAACTCCACCCAAACCCACATCACACAAAGCTACATGTGTGGAGGTCCTTACCAGACACATTCTCAGAAACCCAAACGCAAGCTTGCTACACATAATCATACCTCTGCAGAATACAGTACACATAATAGCTCATGCACCACTGTGTCACCGGTCAAACACCTAACGCAGAACACAAAAACAAATGTATTACTCATAGTTGATTACATTATGAGACTTATATCATGAGACACATTGATGTGCCTCTTACCGGACTACATACAGAAAAGGTCACTGTCAGCTTTCTGTGAGGTGCCAGGATACTCCATAACACACATGCATGCAAGTCCATCGACATCAGGTACTGTTATGACTATGTCATAGTTCCTGTCAGTATGTACAACTTGAAACATACCTGTCTGAACCTTATGCAGAGACATGACTGAGCTTGCAGGCTATGTGTCTCAGGCAGGTATGCTCTTGGCCTTGAAGTGCATTTTACCATCACCTAGGAGGATGACTCAATATAAACTGAAAATGATTAACTTCAGTAATTGCCTTAGTGTGTGGTGTCATTGTAAGGGGATCTGTCAGCCTGGGATGACTTGCTCAACAGACCTCAATGCTTTGCCAGAGATGGACTTCATCTGTCATCCCTGGGATTTTGGCTACTGGCCAAGGCTGTTGCCACCCCCATAGTGTGCCTGTTAGACGGTGTCTCAAGGGAAAATTTTCCATTGAAAAAAACGCCATATACAAACAGCATCACAGTTATGCTGCTAAATGCTAGGAATGTTACCAAAAAACTGTACTCACTGGAAGCTGTCCCCACCTGAGAAGATGCAGACATTTGTGCAGTCACAGACACTTGAGTCAAGGCTGTGGAGAGCACCACAGCCATTCCAGGCTGCACCTGATTCCACACGTTCAGACATCAAACTTAAAGCATGCAAAGTAATGGAGGCAATGTATACATATTCATTAAGGATAGATACACATGTAGATTGGTTAGAAAGTATGATTCCCTGGAGTAACTGCAGATGCTATTGACTGCTTTTAGGGCACCTAATCAAGCCATAGCCAGTTACAGGATCAACTCAATGACTCAGGATACCTACTGTGCTTATATGGATCTACTTGAGTCTTTCAAGATACATCAAAACAAGATGGTTTTAGGTGATTTTGACTACCCACCAACTGGGTAGCTTACTCATGCTCAAACTGACTTGCCCACAGGTTAGTTGACTTCCGTAACTACAATGAACTGGACCAGTGGGTTGACATTCACACAAGGGGAAACAATGTACTGGATTGGGTGCTTCCCATTATGGATGACCACTGTAGAACCTCCACTCTGAGGTCCTCCTTGGTGAAATCTGACCACAAATTAGTCTCATTAAAAGTAAGTATCATACCTGACACCCCCCATGCAGCAGATAAAGTAATAAAGATCAAGAAAGCGGATTATAACCTCGTATGGGATGGCATAAATAGCTTAATTGCACCACTGCCCTCAGCTGGAGCAGGCAACTATGCCGAGCTGTACACCAGTGCTTTATACAAGCACCTGTACAACTGCATTGACTCGCCTGTACCTGACAGGAGCAAAACATTCTCCTCATGGCACAGCAAACTTGCCTGAAGGACACTGCCATTAGCAGGCTTTGCAGTAAGAGGTAGACATTGGTGTCTAACATTAGGACGGAGGGAGCCCCCTCAAAATGGGAAGAACTACCTCCTCAGCTTAAACAAGCAAATAAGTGTCATTGTGAAGTCCTATAAAACAAAGTAAGGGACAAAATTAGCCTCCTCCACAAAGGACAACCACAAGGCATTCTGTAGTTACATGTGTAATGTAAAAAGAAATGCCCACATTGTTGCCAAACTTGTACATAATGATACCACATATAATAAGCCTGTAGACATAGCTAACCTGTTGGCCAACAGGTTGTGTGACAACTACACTCCCCTGTTCTCACCACACCTACACCATAACATCGTTACAACCTGTCCCGTACCTTGTATCTCTAAAGAGCAAGTAGTAAATGGCCTCTCTAAGATGACAAACACAGCATCCATTGCACCTGCTAACATCCCAGGCTGTGTCCTACATGGGTCCAACATGAGTTACTAGCACCATTGAGAACTCTTTTCAATCATAGTGTAGCCACCAGCTGCATCTCAGCTGACTGGAAAAAGGCTACTGTTATCACCTTGCACAGACCTGTTACTTCCACTGACCACAGAAACTATAGACCTATTAGTCTGACTAGCGATATCTCTAAGGCCATGGGATGAATCATCATGGACCTAATCAACAAAGATATAGGAAATCTACAAACATTTGACCCTACACTTTTGAATTTGTGAAAGGGAGATCATTCCTATTAAACCTAGTGGACATATATGAGGCAGCCAACAATGACCTGGATGAAGGGACATCTGTGCATACAACCATCTGAACTTAGCCAAGCCATTTGACACTATCCCCCACTCAGGCATCATTGACAAACCCACGCAGCTAGCCATCAACAATAATATCATTAGAGGGGTCACTAACTGGCTCACTGATAGAACTCATATAGTCAGAATATGGGTATCTTCCTTCAATAGCAGAGCTGTAACCAGTGTTCCACATGGTTCAGTCCTGGGCCCTCTAATGTTTGGAAACCATTTACCCAATATAAAACACAAAGTGAATGCCTGTGGCTAACAAGGTATGATAATACCTGCAAACTGGAAGCAGTCATATAATCTCCAAATTATGTCAACATCCTACAAGAGAGTCATACATGACCAAATGATTGTTTCCAAAATCATGGCCTTAAACTTCATAGAAATATATGTAGTATCATTCCTTTCAGTACCAACAATGTTCCTGCTAGTAGCACATCAATAGCAACACCTTACATACATACTCAGGGGTGAGAGGCATGGGCAGACAGACCTGGGCATACAGGTTTACACCTACCTTACCTTAGATCACCATGTCTCCACAGTGTAAAAAGGGCATTATATCTTGCTCATGTCATAACTGAAGGCACTGTCATATAAATATAAAGTAGTTATAACCTCCATATACTCTTCCCTCATCAAACCAATATTTAAGTGCAATGGCCATTTTTTATTTTATTGATTTATTTAACATTTGTTAACCAGGAAAGTCTGACATGGAACAAAGCTAATTTTCAGTGGGGGCCAGGGGAAAAATTCTCCAGATGCATGTCTTTGTAATGTGAGAGGAAACCAGAGTACCCCGAGGAAACCCATATGAAAACAGGGAGGACATGCAGACTCCACACAGAATACACCCCAGCTGAGAATTGAACCGGAGAACCTCTTGCTGTGAGGTGATAATGCTACCACTGCACCACTGTGCTGTCCACATTTTATGTACGTTTCCAAGCACCAGTGGCAATTGCAGAGACCACAAAGTTTCCTCACAAGGGAAATTCAAGTCTTCAGCATCTATCCTATGGGGATCATCTGAAATCAGTGTCACTTTAGTTCGTGTCATACAGACTACTCAGAAGTGATCTCTGCCTTGCATACGAGGCAATTTGTGATCCTGCTTTATTGCAAATGTTGCATATCGGTGAGTCAAATGGTACACGGATTACTGCCTGTAAGGACCTTAACCTGGTATGTGACATCAATAAAACATGCTGGAGGGAGAGATATGTCTACCAGCATTTAACAAACCTTCGGAACAGACTCACACTTAATGTCAAACAGAGCACCTCATTACCATCTTCAGATGCAATCTGTATGATTGGATGGGTGACCATAATTCCACCATGGGGGTTCTGCCTGTGTCCCTATTGGACAGGGGCAATAGGTGCTGATCATGTAAATAAGGGTAAGAACTTGGCTAGGATTGTAAGGGCCCTATGGCCATTAGCCTAGTAAATTCTAATGATCCTATGATCCCATAGGCTGATGTAAAATGCTCTAACATCCACACATACCAATACAGCTACATTGAGAATAGTACCACTACCAATTAATGTTTACAGAAAACTGCACAGAAGAAATGCACACTACAAGTTGACTGCAATGAGATTAAAACCCATACGTAGTCTTACACACCACAGATCACAGTACTGAATGCACATACACAACAAGTAGGCTAAAGTGAGATTAGAACCCCTACCTATCTAGTCTTATGCACTACAGATCACAGTACTTAATACATGTGCCATGGCTTAAGTCTGATATTAAGATGGCTGTATTATGGTAGGTGACATCAGCAGGCCTTGAGGAAGACAGGAATTTGGAGGCCTGCATCAACTGCAAAGGCCAAAAAGTGCAAATCCATTGTAGTTTGGAAGTCAGTGGAGAATCACACTTGCTTTTTAGGGAAATGCAGATACACACACAAACACACCAAGGTGGCTGGAGTGAGAATAGAACCCCTACCTATCTAGTCTTACACACTACAGAACACAGTACTTAGCACATGCACTATGGCTCAAGTCTGCTTCATAAATGATCACAAGTGATTGACTTGTAGAGGAGATAAATAAGGCATGTGTTGAACAACATGTGTGGCCTGCAGAGTGACATTGTTTCTTACTGCCATCTGCATCTATTAGCCTAGCAGTCAGATAACATTTTTTTATCCTAGTTATGTTGTAACAGTATCCATTTTGGCCATATGTGTCTGTTTGTATTTGGCTGGGCAAGCCTGTGGCCAAAAAACAATTTTCCCTGTCAATGCATGAGTACACAACATTACATTACACAACTTGCTTACTTGTTGGTGTATGTGTGGTGACATCCACCAGGCATAGCAGGCTGTAAGTAAGTACAGTATCTACTGTTGAGCCCTTACGTTAGTCCTTTAACCAACATTATATATGTGTCATAGTGCAGCTTTACTCACCATCATCTGGGTATGTTGGGCAATACAGACAGATACACACATATATTCATACATATATTTATGTATATAACATATATCTATATATATATATATATATATATATATATATACATATATGTATGTGTGTGTGTGTGTGTGTGTGTGTGTGTGTATATGATATATATATATATATATATATATATATATGTGTGTGTGTATGTGTGTGTGTGTGTGTGTGTGTGCTATCTAGATATATGGGGAGAGACAGAGATGTATGTGTGTGTGTGTGTGTGTGTGTGTGTGTGTGTGTGTGTGTGTGTGTGTGTGTGTGTGAGATAGAGTGAGACAAATATATATATCTGTATGTATCTATAGACACACACACACACATATATATATATATATATATATATATATTAAAAGTCATTGAGTGAAGAGCAATGGAATTGCGCTCTGCTTAACTGTGTATGAGCATGCCTAGTGGGAGTTTTGACTAGTTATAAACTGACTTCAGCCCATGCCTAGCTGTACTGCAGTCCGGGGTTTTGTGTGTTATACAGTATGACATCTGTCCCTGTTTCTGCACTGCCCCACTTCACTGACATTGGCTAATATTTCTAAAGTTGTTTTATGTAATTAATATGTGAAACAGTTTAAAATAGTACAGCACACACAGACTGTAGAACACAAATTATTAATACCTTACATCCAAAAAAGTGGATACTTCAAGATTAGAACCATAAACACCATCACATAAGGTGATTGCCTTTATCCTTTGAGCCATAGAAGCTGCTTGACAGGCAGGGGGTCATTCATCACACAATCACATGCATAAATATGTATACTGGTTATTCCTCCATTACCTGAGACATACAATGTAAGATCAATTAATATATTACTGACCTGAGACTGAGTGAAATGCTCATATACTGTTGATGAGTTACTGTTACAGCAGTTACAAGGGAACATTGCTGTGTTGGGGGTGGGGGAACAACATGAAATGTTCTGCTGGGATACATGATAGTCTCACTATCATTTAACCCCATTGTCTAACATCTCCCTTCAATGATGTACCAGTAATCTGTTGCAGTAGGACTGCATGAATATTCCATGCATGAGGCCTACTGAATAGAAATTGAAACAAGTTGGTGGAATGGGCATCTGTAGTCCCATGTGGATGTTATTTCTGTCCAACTAGCCCACTATAGTTACTTGCATAAGGAACCTGGTCCATACATACACTGACATATCATAATAATCCAATATACTACTGTGTAGGTTACAGACTTACCCTGCAGTTGCAGCAGTTGATACAACTGTTGTTCAGGCTGACGCTGTATGATAAAAGCCGTACACAGCCGATACATAGATAGGTACAGGATGTGTGAGTTGCCTGGCATCAATTTTAATTTATGTATGTGAGTAGTAGCAAGGTCTCAGACCCTATGTCCCTAGGTTGTCAGTGAATGTTCTATGTGTTGTCTCTTACCCAAAGCCAGGTAGTACTGAGCACGCCTATGTCTGCCTACATCAGCAGGGGGTTCCTCCTCCAAGTGCTCTTGTGACTATGGCTGTGGTGACCTAGTCACTGGTGGGGGGCTGTGTATCCCCTCCCTTTGCTGATCCTGCTGCAGCTGTTTCTGCAGGATCAGATTGTGTAACATAGCACATACTGTGAATATCAGTGCACATGTGGCTGGAGTATACTGCAGGGCTCCACCAGATATATTGAGGCACCGGAACCATGACTTGAGAAGCTCAAACACATGCTCTATGATATTCCTAGTTTCTACATATGCCTCATTATGGCATTCTTCCATGGGTGTTTGTACATTTCTCACAGGTGTCATCATCCACAGTTCCAGGGTATAGCCATCATCCCCCAGTAAATAGCCCTGTGGGATGTCCCTCCTAGCAAACATCTGGTACAGCTGTGATGTGTGCCAGATATGGGAGTCATGATAACTGCCAGGGTTGCTAGCACTCACATTCAGGATAACCCGTGGGCATTGCACACGAACTGGCAGTTGATGGAGCGGTACACCTTGTGGTTAACATAGATTGTACCCTCCTCACCAGGTGATGCCTTGATGCGTACACGTGTGCAATCTGTGACACCCAGTAGTTTAGGGTAGGGTGCTACATGGTAGAAGTGCTGCATATTGCTGGCCCTCACCTCAGGAAAAAGGGGAAAAGATATGTGCTTGCTGGCATATGGAACTGGAGTATCCTGGATGCAGATGCCTGTGACACTCCCATCATGCCCCCAGCTGGTCTTTGAAAAATATCTGTAGCTAGTATCCAAAGGGTACACATACCTTTGTTTACACTGGGAAGGGTTCTGCTCTGTTAGCTCTGGCTCTGAGTTAAGGGTGGCAGAGCTCAGTGAGTTCTTGTAATATGTCCCTGTCAACCCTGTAGCACTCTACAATCTCCAGCTCATGTAGCTCCTGGAAGGTTACCATGGGCCTGAACACTCTTCTTCTCAGCCTAGGCCTGTTGTCAGCAGCACCAGCAGCATTGACTTCAGCATCTAGCACATGCAGATGTAGCATATCTGCAGCAACCCCTAACATTATTTCAGCTAAAATTCCCAAGTCTCTACTCCAATGGTCAAGAGTATTGAGGAAAAATCAGAATGTAGGGTGTATGCATACCTAATACTGCTCTGCTTTAGGTCCATCATGTGGGATTGGCTAATTATGATGCAGTTCACCTGCCCAGGATATAACTGACATAATTTAAAGGTCCTAATTTAGTGTGGGATGTGGTGCTATGTGCTGCAGCATGTAGCATAGCTTATACAAAAGCCATAAATATTTACTGAAGATATCCAGTTTTAATTGATTGTTGCCTAAGTCATCACTGTCACATGGGTAGTCTGCTCATGCAAACACTCTAAGCTATGTGGCGTGCTGCACAAACACATGCGCTGAGAACAAAAATTCTAAAAATAGTAAGACACTCCCCCCGATGTCATCCACATCCAGTGGGAATGTCAACATTGAGTAGGAGCCTACATGAAGTGGATATGTGGACATGGTTGCTCCTTTTAGCAATTCAGGAAGTCCACCTTTATTTGCATACATATCCATGTTTACAGCCTAGAAATTATATAGTTCATAGCTGTGAGAGCTGAATAACAGCACGTATACACTCCTGTACAGACCCAAAGCAAAGTCCTACAGTACATTTGTGAAAACCATATTAGAAATGTTATTTTTTTTTAATTTCTTTTAAGCATGTTTGCACACTGTGGTGCATAGTGCAAACATGCTGAAGTTATTAAAATATATTATTATTAATTTTACATATTCCCTTCCTTTTCAGATATCCATAATGTACCTCTTGCACATATGTGTACATGACCTAACATTTTCAGGGGAGTTATGTCCATATTTGTGGACTTTTACATCCCCTTCTGTCTGTGTAGACTCCTGTATGCAGATAAATTCTGCATACACTATGGACACTGACACGGAGTCTACACAGATGCCTTCCTGCTTGTTGGATTCCTCCACCTGGGTCATTTGCATAAGATTCAGCTGTTATGAGGACATTTGTATTCCACTAAACTTTCCCTGTTTGTGTGTGCTTACATGCTGCTAAGTGACACTTACTGAATCTAAAATTGTTCGCACTCAGCGTGATGCATACACCCAAAAAAATCATGTAGGCTTTACTGAATCCCCCCCCCCCCCAAATGTAGAATTCAACAGTGTGGTAATATACCATTCAGAAGAGACATTTTGCAGCTATACAAAGTATCATACTACACTTTCTGGAACTGTCATAATGCAGCATTCATCAGTAGTATATATACAATATTCGGCAGTGTCATAATTCTTCATTCAGGAGTGACATAATTCAGCATTTAGCAGTGTAATAATACAGTATTTAGTGATGACATTATGTACCTTTCATTAGTGTCATGATACATCATTAAGTAGTGTCATAGTACAATATTAGCAGTGTCAGAATATATCATTCAGCATAGCCACTGAGCAGAAATCAAAAGTGTCATAAATTTTTCAGAAGTCACATAACGCAGCATTCAACAGTATTATATATAGCATATTAAGCAGATTCATAATGCATCTTTCTGGACTGATATAATGCAGCATTCAGAGGTACCATAATGCAGTATTCATTGATGTCATAATGTACTTTTCAACAGGGTCACAATAAATGAATTCAGCAGAGCTACTGTGTAGAAATCAAGAATCAGAATACATATTTCAGAAGGGTCACATGCACCATTCAGCAGTGTGATAGAATATTCAGCAGGGTTATAATGTACTTATTATCAACGCCAAATACAGTATTGCTGAGTATTATAACATACTTCTCATCGGTGTCACAGTGCAACATTCGGCACTATCATAACACAGTATTCAGGATTGTTAAAATACAATATTCATCATGACCACTGTAGATAATTTAACATTGTTATATCACCTTTAAGTAGTTTCATGATGTAGCATTCAGAAGTGTTAAAAACAGCATTCAGCTTTTTTATACTGTACCACTCATTAACAACATAGTGTTACATTCAATGGTGCCATATTACAATATTCAGCATACTGTCATAATGCACATTTTACCTTATTAGTAGTTTAACACTCAGCAGTGTATTAATACAGTATTTAACCCTGTCAAAATAAACCTTTCAACAGCATCATAATGCATCATTCAGCAGATATGTAATACAGTAGTCTACTTTGCTAAAAAGCAGCATTTAGATGGTTTCTTACATTGCAGTCAGCAGCAGTTGTCATTATGCATTACGCAGCATGACCATTGTATAAAATTCAACAGGTGATGAGACACATTTCAGTAGTGTCATAATCCAGCATTCAGATGGACTACTGTATTCAATGATGTCATAATGTACCTTTCAGCAGTGTCACAACGTATTGTTCAACAATGTCAAAGTACAATATACAGCAATGTCATAATGGAGTTTTAAGCAATATTATAATCCAGTATTCATCCAGGCCTTTATACAGAACTCAAAAGTGTCATATTACACCTTTCAGCAGTGCAATATTACAGTGTTAGATATGGTTACATAATCCAGCTTCTGGCAGCATCATATTGCATTATTCTTTAGTGTTATAACATGCCTGGGGATTAATTAACAGAGTGGAAGCATTATGCCCAAGCCAATGCTATTTATCTTCCCAGTGCATTCAGCAGCATTGCTCATCACATATACATGCAGCCAAGGCACTTTGCAAGAAGAGGAGCATCTCCACATGTATGCAACATTGGCTCATAGCCAGACTTTGGAAACCATCTTGCAGCCACATCGAAATACACTAAGTAAACAATGAATGCACAAGACACCACAGTAGCCAATGCTAGTGCACACATAGAAATTTTATTGATGATGTCAGCAATCGGAACAAATACATGCATACATATGTGAGCAGTAGAAATGCAAGCAACACATCCTGAGGTTGGAGTTGAGATCACTAACAGAAGCCATGGAGTGGGTGAACATTAATCTGCAAAGTGAACATGCAACAAGACATTACAATGAAAGGTAGACCACACATGTCTATTACAATAAGGCCATTTTAAGAAAGTGAATTATACATGACAGATGCGAGATATAAAGTAATACATTAATGTGATGTAACACCCCATGCCATACTAACAAGAATGGGGAGTGTTAGCCTTACACTCATGCTATGCGTGAAGCTGATTAAAAATGAAAATATGGTTGTACCAGTGTGGGTCAGTGCAGTAACTCAGTCCACATGCCAGTATATCTATATTGTAATATAAAGGTGAGGCAACACAGATGTCACACATACCTCTGAAATGTATTACATGTGCAGCAGGTGGATTGCAATAGAAACAAACAAGTAGTATTTCTCCAGGGAATCAAACCCAGAAATCCTACAGTACAATGTGTTCTGGAACCATCTTAGCACAGGTAGCCACTGGAGCAGTCATGTTTCAAGTGCCCTACAATTCATCACGCATGCATGCATCAGTACATAGATCAAATAAGCCAGTATAGCCATTAAGACCTCATATCTCCCAAATGCCCATCTCATCAGTGGCAGAAAAAAACAGAAAAAATAAATGTGAGACAAAAAAATACCCACATAAAGTATACAGTCATGACAGGATGGTTTACAATTAGGAGAATATAACACAATAGCACTAACAGAGAAACATTCATGAATGAAATGTAACCCCTGCTTACATCACAGACTACTGTATTAGCAGGGCATACCACAGAAGCAGTGCCATCAAAGGTCAGTGGAAAACACTCATGAAAGATATGACTAGAAAATATATTTCAGAGGAACAGAACAATTGATATCAGGATAAGCAAAATGCACACACCTGGGGACAACACCCTGACTTTTTTCATTAACATTGCAAATTCACGAACATGAGTAAGTTATACCACAGGAGTACCGAAGAGGTGTAAATCTGCAAATATCATGGGAATAGTGCACTATTGCTGAAGACTGCAGAATGAACAGGGATGGTGATTAAAATTCATCATCCAACTGTACCCAACACTGCATGATTTTATTGAGGCATGGAAACTCTCAGATAGACATATCATTTTACCGCATTTAACTCTTGTGTGCCACATTATTATCACATGATAATGCCATGTGCCAGCATTCAAAACAGTGTACCATCATGAAATTTAACCTCTATCTGCATAACTGAAAGTATATACAACAGCATTTTGGCAAAGAATGCCACAGAAAAAGTTAATGTAATGCTGTACTCATGCACATTTCCAGGGAATGTTACAATATTACAGAACACTCATAGCTCTCTGCCTTTTAGCACAAAAAATCTGGACAAAGACAAAAATAATGGGGGGGGGACAATGGCCCAAAAATAGAAACACATTTTAAATATTGCTCTTATAAACTTAGAAAGTTGATAGAATGAAAGTGCTTCGTTACTGTGTATGTTCTGAATTATATGAAGTCCGAAACTCAAATGTCTGTCATTATTTAATGAATTCAGTCCTCACTGATTTGCCACAAAAATCCAGAAAACATCAAATTTGGTGAGGAGCAGACCAAAAATATGAAGCAGAACTCTAGACAGTCTCAGAAAATATATACAGTTGGCAGGTATGAAAACACTATGTACTATGACTCTTTTTCACAACATGTAACAATTATGGAATCACAAACTTCCTCAAATGTATTGGCAAAGCATGCATCCAGTTATGACCAGTCTGACATTAAGAAGTTGTGACAATGCAATCATTAATGTCAAATGATGCCACTATTACATGGTGTCACTCATCAGTGCCCACCTGACTTACGCAACAGTAGCTGAGTCCTTAACACATTCAGATATCTTCCTCAGTCTTCATATATCCCCAGATGTATAATTCCTCTATAACTATTTGAAAACACTATAATACAGCCTACCATCTGTCACATAAATTACACCACAGATACGCAATTTCTTTAATACCCTTTTTTTCCCTATATATGTGCTGTGATAATGTGACTGAGATGTTAATATTTTTAATGTGATTCACTATTGCACTGTGTCTGTGTAATACTATCATTAAATATTACTAAACAGCATACAGAAATGAGGGCAACAGAACCTACAGCCTGCTGTAATGACAGATGACCCAGTAATAACAAGGTGTAATTTACACATAGTAGCCTGATTGTGTTATTCAAAACACAAGGTAGAGATTGCATGTCAGGCTACTACAATGTCCACCTCACTGGACTCAAATTCTTATTTGCTTAATTCCCATCTTTTTTGACTTGTGCACTAATGACTCCCTAGAAGAATTTGTACAACAGGTGTAATAAACCAGGTATGTGAATGGATATCATCAACAGTGGAGGTGAATGAGAGGAATGGTCATGGTTTAAAATGGAGTACAACAGGAGATCAAAATCTTCCACCTGTGAATTTGTTACATTTCAACTCTTAACTAAGTTACTATTTCACGTTGTCAATTGCTTTTCACACTGACATAATATATGCCTCACTGGATTCGAACTGCTGTTGGTCCAGCTCATATTCTTTTGATTTGTACATTACAAACTAAAGCCACAGAAGAAGTTATACAACAGATGTCAGAAAGGACACATTCGAAGGGAGTGTGGAGACGTTGTGGAAGACTGCCAAATGAGCAATGTTAAACAGACACCACTAATCAATTGATCACAAACCTCCAAATACCTGACTGACAATTTGAGCATTACATCAGGACTACATTGAGCCATGAAAACCATTACAGTTAAAATAATAAATGTCTGCTCATGCTTATATCAATATTGCTTTCTTTTGCAAATTGACGCTAAGCTCATGTAGCAGTTAGCATATCAATTTAGCAGAAATGCATTTTCTTCAGTTTTTGCCACAGGACACGTACTATCACTGTTTGTCTGCTAACCATTTCTCAATGTTATCTATGCAAAGAGTAATTTGTTTTTGCTTTAAAACCCATAGTCTATGTCTGTAATGTATGATGTGGTTGGGATCGATATCATTGTCATGTGTTTAGTCGACTGTTGCTTTGGTCTTCAGCCAGAAGTGCAGGGTTGTTTGTACAAATGTCTGGTTTATCAAACTGACATTTCATCTGAAGTTGGCTTTGCAGAAAAAGTAAGTGGGATGTATACTAGGTATGAGTGTGTTTTTGCAAGTGTGTGTGGGTAGGATTAGAGTAAGGGTCAGTTATGTGTGTGTGTGTGTGTGTGTGTGTGTGTGTGTGTGTGTGTGTGTGTGTGTGTGTGTGTGTGTGTGTGTGTGTGTGTGTGTGTGTGTGTGTGTGTGTGTGTGTGTGTGTGTGTGTGTTGTGCTTATATCTTTTGAACTAGATTAAAGGCTGGACAAGGGAGGATAGGACTGAAATGCAAATGGGAAGCAATCAGAGGGCAGAATACTAGATGAGCAATTCAGGTGTCATCAGGATGGAAGTGGGATAGGAACACGTGTCTTAATTTATTTAAATAATATCAGTGCCTAACATTCAACACTATTTTTTTCAAAATGCAGCACTATCTCTAATGACCAATTGAATTCAATCATTATGATCCATTAGTACAATGATTGCATGAAGTTGAGAGGTATATATATATATATATATATATATATATATATATATATATATATATATATATATATATATATATATATATAGGACATCATTTTTTGTGGGACTGGTTCTCTTTTTACCTTTGAAAGCAGAAAGTTGAGGAAGGAAGTCAGAGGTAGGTAAGCGTGGGAAAGATATACATGGCTGACAGGGTGTAGGACAAAACATGAGATAGGGGAATCACACTTGTGATGGAGACATCAAACAAACAGAGGACACACAATGGAAAATGGTGGATGGTTTAACCTTCCAGAGTTGGATATAGTCAGGAGGCAGAAATACCAGGAATGAGGATAGAATGGGGTATTTGGAGATACATACTCTGCCAGCTTCCACTCAGTAGGGAATTGTTCCTTACCCTGGGAGATATTACCAGTGGCTGCTGCCTCCCTAACTGCAGGCAGTGCTAGACAAGGCAGCCCCTCAATGAGTTTCCATATGACCTATGTGGGCATCAAACCTCCTGTCCATACTTGCTCTGCCTGTTTGTGACTGGTGATGTAATAACCACCTCCACTGGCACTGCTTCCAGTGGGTACCAGTGTACCATTGCCCAGGCCAGAGGTACCAGATACAAATGGTACAGGTAGGGCAGGAGTTGTGGAGATAACACTGACAGCTGTTACCCAGAAGTGTTAGGTGCCTCTTGTGATGGTGGCAGTGGCATTGTGGCTGCCACCTGTGGGAGGATGGCAGTCCATGCAAGAGTGGTCGGTCTAGGTCTCAGTGCTGCTGCATATAATAGTAACAAAAGGGAAAAAATACAATGACAAAAGAGGAAGGGAGTGGAGGCATAACAAAAGTAGCGAAAATGGCATTTCTAAGTAGTTTTAATTAAGTAGACATTGTGATTAAAGAGAATAATGCACTTTTATTATAAAATCTAAAGTATTTATCTTATTTACCAATATAGTACCCTTAGTAGTATGAAATAATGCATTAAAGCCATTAAAACATTAGCATTAGGCCTTAATGGTTTTGTGGAAACTGAACCACAAATCATCATAACACATGTCACTGCCACCTCTCAGATTATGAAAATAGTGTTAATTCCAAATCCACAGACTTCACCTTTGCACATTGGTATTCTTCACTGTGTAAGATGACAATAACATCAATTTTCATTTTGTTGTGTCACTGCCATTTACCAATTGTATTTTAATGGGTAAAATGTTGACCACTTGACAAATTATACCAAAGTGTAGACAGACAGGGTGGTAGAAAACATACAAAAATGATTTCATGCAATTCTTATTTTTTTGGTTAATCATATAATGTAGTTAACAACAAATAAATGTTTTAATCATAGCACATGCACTTTTTTTAATGTCTTAAATATTTAACTTACAATTCTATTAATTCCAGGGTTATGATATTTGAAAGCAGCCACTGAAAACAGCAAATACTCCTCTTTTTATGGGGGGAGGGGGGATTGACTCACAGGCATCACAACAATTTCATTGCATATCGACTTAACACGGTGAGCCATTGTTCCAGCTGTGTTGATGGTAGTATGGAGAATAAACAATCTGCCTGCACACACTCACAATAATTTCAGTATGGACTGTCAATAACTGTGGATGCTGTTTTGCTGTATAAATGTACTTTACCATTTTTTCATTTGTTACCTGTTACTATTGAAACATAAACATAAACATGTTTCAAAAAATAACCTGTATGTACCCTTGTGCTCTATCAGGTACTGTAATCACTCTCTGTGTGTTTCCTTATTCCTTTAAACTTGTTCAAGAGCTGCAGAGATAGATGGAGGATGTTAAATACCTGTATGGTGCCATGCACTGACAGGGTATAGGGTTGGGAAAATTACATTATGCTTACTGTGCTGAAGTGCTGAATTGCTCCATCCATTTTCTCCCATTGGCCAAGGACTTCAAGGTTTCTATAACTCATGTCACTATAGTAATGATGAGACTGTTCCCCTGCATATGATTCCAGTCACATGGGTTACAGCCCTAACTACACTATTCTAGGCATCATCCTTGTACTGAGAGCAGATATAGTCCACCTGCAGCTGCCTATCACCATAATGCTTATGAAGGAGATGTAGAAAGATATTGGTCTTGTTGTCACACTACCTCTGTGCTCTAAAAGATACACAACCATCCCCTTTACCAGCCATTGGCCTCTTCCTCCAAGATGTCAGGAAAATGGTATTGAACTGGTGCCCATTTCACTGTTCATATAATTCACACAATAACAGGAAGTGAAGAAAACTGTCCTTGCATGATATATATGGCTACAGTGCCATTTTAAGGTATGAATCAAGGAGGGTCCTACTTCCATCTGTTTGCTGCAGTGATTACATGCTTAACAATGAATTCAAATAAACATGGTCAATCAATCTGCACTTCACCAATGGCAAAAGGGATGACAGAACAGCAGATTTATTAAAATAGACACAACTTTACAAAAAATATTAGTACTTTCATCTTACAATTAAGACTTTTTCAGATATATGCAATAGAACAAATACTCAGCTTAAAAAGACCAGTAAAGTCACATGATACAGAAAACACAATGAGCTAATAAAAAGGAAAGGAGAGGCCAAGCAATTTAAAATGACAGGCAGTAATTGCAAAACAACTACACAGAATAACTGTACAAACCATGAAAATAACACAAAATTGTAGCAAAACTAGAATAAAAATACTTTAAATAATTCTTAAAAATTTATAAAAAAACAAATATTCAATATTGATCAAAAATATAAAAAAAAAATCACTATCTGTCCAATGTTCTCCTTTATAGGAGTATTATTCACTTAATACTGATAAGATCATTTAGACCCAGTGGGCACAGATGCATTTAAAAATATCTGCCACCACAGCTCCATCTCATCCAACAATAGGGACCAAGAGCCACCTCTGGGTTCTGGACTCACCTGCTCCAAGTCCCAAAAGTGAAAATTATGCTCTGGAAATAATGTGATATGTCTATAAAGGGCATTGGTTTCCTTACATTTCTTGATGTCATAAAAGTGCTCATAAATACATTGTTTTAGCTTTCTCTCGGTCTTGCCAACATAAACAGCAGGGCAAGACCCACATCTTTCAATGTAAACCACACCACTTGACTGGAAAGTAAATTTCCTATTGATAAATAAAGTTTTATCATTAATCTGAATACAGTCACTGACCAATATGTGGCTACATTGGCCACATGCACCACATTTAAACATATTGCCAGACACAAACTTATGCTTGCTGATACTGGAACTCTTAAGATAGTTTTTAAAAGTACTTCCTCTCTTGTATACAGTTATTAGCCGGACCCCCAATTTCTCCAACAGTACCCAATCCTGTGTAACGTAAGTCCAGTTTTTATAAACAATAGAGTCAATATATTTACTGTCACTGTTGAAAGTGGTGACCAAAGGATAGCTAAATTCAAACGAATCATCTTTATCAGGTAAACCATCCACCAACATGTCCACACATGGGTTGAAGAATAGCATAGAATTGTTAACTACGTGGGGGGGACCACACCCATCCTGACCGGATGTCAAAAGGGGAATATAAACCCCTTTCTGTCTCTTGTCCATTACTTTGGTCATGAGAGAATCAATGAGATCTAAGGGATATCCCCTGTTGGCAAACATGTCCTTAAACCTATCACATTCTTCTACAAACTCACTCCAGAGGGTAACCATCCTGGCTGTTCTAAGCAGGTGGCCCTTGACCACCCCCACGTTTCTGGTAATAGGGGTGGCTGTTGTTATAATGAAGTAAGCTGTTGAAATAAGTAGGTTTCTGATAAATTTTAGAGGAAATAGAAAGCCTCTCATGGTCAAACATTAAGGAAACATCAAGGTAACTGATCTCACCAAGACTCACAGTGTGAGTAAAAAAACAGAAAAGATGTGGTGTGATTAATGTACCTCATGAAATCCTCAATAAGGAGCACAGGACCTGCCCAAACAATAAAAAGGTCATTAAGGTAGCGGGTATACATGTAAATATGCTGAGTATAAGGGCATTGCTCAAGGAACTGTGCTTCCCATGCCGCCATAAAAATATTTGCAAAAAAGGGGTGCATGCTGCACTCGTAGCACCTCCCTTTGTCTGAAATAATGACCTTTGAAATATATAAAGTTGTATTCCAAAACAACCTACATAAGCGTGGACACCATCTTGGTCAGCCCCTGATCCATTTTCAGATGAAATGTGAGGTATTCCTCAAACCAAATAATGCCAGTCTCATGTGGAATACATGTAAATAAATCCTTGATGTCAATGGTAATAAAACATAAGTTAGTAAATAGGGCCAAATTGTTACACCTTGCCAGGAAATCACAAGAGTCACGGCATAACCGTGGTATAGCCGAGACATAGGGTTTCAATAAATTGTCGATCAATTTAGCAATAAAATATGTCTTTGAGCGAGCAGCATTCACAGTGGGTCTAAAAGGTAGATCCAGGAGGTCTTTGTGTACCTTGGGCAGTCCAAAAATAGATGGAACTTTGGGGAAATCAACACTCATATACCTATGTTGTTCAGAGGAAATTTCACCTTGCATAAGCATATCATAAAGCAAGCTGTCAAGAAGCTATAAGAAATGTTGATTAGATTCAGTGAAACTTCGGAATATGAAACATTGTATAAAAGATTGAACATTCTTTGTTGGTAATCCAACTGTTCCATCACTACTAGACCTCCTCCCTTGTCCAGCTGCATCAATCTAAGATTGTTACAGCCAGTAATTTCCTTTAACATTGCCCATTGAGATCTACTCAAGTTAAAAGATTTACTACTACTCCCAGCCTTTAAATGATATTGAATATCCACCTCACAAGCTTTTTCAAACTGTAACAAAAGTGGATGTAAATTAGGACTGATATGGTGGGAAAATGCAGCTAATGTGGATCAGGTAAACATTCATGGTTAGCCAGTAATACACGTAAGTTAAAATTTCTCGTAAAAATGTTTAACTCTTTAATGATCTTAGAAATGTCAATCCGTCTATTGGGAACAAAAGAAAGTCTGCTGCTGAATAAATTAGCATGTTAGTTGCTAAAGTCAAAAGAGCTGTAGTTATAAATATGAAAATCAGCAGGGGTGTTACAAATAGCAATAAAAGTACCTGTGTCCATTGGGGCTTCTAACAGGGTCCTCCCTTGGAGCCACTGTTGGATTTCTTCCTTCCTTGTGCCTGGAATCTCCAGTGAGGATTGGGATAGGGGTTGTAATAATCTGCTTGTTTGTTGCAAATTTGCTCTGACCTCCAAGGCTCAGTCTGCCCCAAAGGGGGATTGTGACTGTTGGAAGGGGCAACCATTTCATCTGGGCTGTCATCTGACAAATCCTGTTGGTTGCTTGGCCCCTCATCCTGGACTCTTTGTGTACTCAGTGGTGGTGGGGTATACACAGTCCCCTTAAGATCATTTTTTTATCCCTCTCGAGCTTCCTCAAGTTTTGCTGTTTTATGGAGTCATAAATCTTGTCAATATCACTGAAAATATTTTGATATCTCTCCCTGTGTTGTTTGAATTGTAAATCTTGTGTTATCTTACTATCAATTTGTTTAATTTCAAGATACAGTTTGTCCATAATGGTTGAGTTCTGTTTTACAAGCAGCCCCATCAGTTCACAGCCATGCCGGTCAAACATGGCTATTAGTTCCTGATATAGTAGAGAGTGCTGAATAAGTCCAGTTGGATATTTCCCACACCTCAACCCTTTGGGTACCTGCTGAAGTTTGATACATTCTTGGAAATAAAAGTTTTCATGTTGTAATTTATGATACCTAAGCAGCTTTTGCTGAAAAGTAAAAAGCTGTTCATTCAAAACACTAGAAACATTGGAATTGCTCCCATTAAAGTTTCCTATTAAGGCAAACTTTCAGATTAACAGTGCTGTTATGTTCAGGGGCACAAGGTGTTAGGCCCTGATAACAGCTTTGTCTATTCTACAATAAAACTGTTGTTGTCCTGTTGAGAAACCCATGTCTTGGCTATACCATGGTTATGCCGTGACTCTTGGGATTTCCTGACAAGGTGTAACAATTTGGCCCAATTTCCTAACAGAAGTAATGCCCTGGCCCAGCATGTTGTGAATACTAACAACCAACATAAATTCAAGTTTATGGCCATTGCTAGGAGTTTTGTGAATGAAAGGGGGGGGGCATATGTAATAAAACAGAGGAACTGGAAGCTAGAAGGATAGTCTTATTCAGGGCTGACTTGGGACATGGTCTCAATGAACAAATACCACTGAGACCAAAGTTAAAGGCCAGACCTTTACGTAGGTCAAGAAGTTGTTTATAAGAATATGTATTTTAACAATGTTTTTATAGTGCAAAGTATATAAGAAATATTTTATGATTATATTTTTATGATTTTCTTTGAATATTTAGTTATGTTGTGGATACCATATATCTTTAATATTTTATAGTAATGGAGTGTATATAGACGTGATGTATTGTTGCCATGTGATGCATTCAACAATGTTTAAAAGTATGACTAGTTACAGTTTGCTTTTATGCACCTGAAGAAGTAGATGTGAAAGCGCTTGTGCCTGATTAAAGCTTTATAACCTGGAGCCTATCTTGTGCCCTCCTGTTGTTTTTGGAAAAAATAATGATGTCGATGTGATTATATCATTATTCTGTCTCACCTTGTGTTTAAGCACTCTCATGCAACAGTCACCAGCTCATTACTGCAGCTGAATAATTTCTCTTCAGCTTTTGCCTTAGGATGGTAACTGTCATTTACCATTAGCCAGCTGTGTCTGTCATTGTTGTTCTATTCATAGGTTCATAGGTAAGTACTGGGCTAGCTGCCCTTGCAGGGACTGTTGTGCACCAACTGAACAAAATTAATTTATTTTAATCTGGCAGTCCTTTGTGTGTGTGTGTGTGTGTGTGTGTGTGTGTGTGTGTGTGTGTGTGTGTGTGTGTGTGTGTGTGTGTGTGTGTGTGTGTGTGTGTTTATTGCCCTAATGTCAGTCTATAACAATCAGTAAAGCAGAGCATTACCAATGCATGCTAAATATTGTTCACAGGACATGTCAATAACATACATTTCAGCTTATCGCAGCAGTTGAAATCACTCACACATGATAGCATTCAAGCACATGCATAGCTTGATCACAGTCTAACAAGCAGCACATTACATAGGTATGCCGCTGAAGCATTTGGACAAAACATGGAAAAATATGTTCATGTAATAGACTACAGTTAAAGAGTGGAAACAATATTGTACAACAGTATCCCACTGAGGTGGGATTTTATTTATCATTTGTATTTGTTAACCAGGCTAGTGCACTGATCTCAATGGACCATTTGCAGGCAAAGCTCAGGTGAATGGGATCACATATGAAATGAAGAAAACATACTTACAGATACAAGGATATGTTAAAAAAACAAATGTATATACATATTTACAGATGCAAGAATATACTACAACATTTAGTTCAAGAAGCAGTTAATGTCATAACATGGATAAAAAATGGAATAATGCTTAGCAGCATATCGTTCTGTAGAGAGGTATGAAGCTAGAGAAAGCAAGTGAGAGTAGTTGCAATAAAGGATACCATGTGGAGAATACAGAGAAGGGGTGCGAAAAAAAGGTGTGCTGTGCTGTACTATTGTACAACAGTATCTCACCCTCAGAAGATTATAACTATGTAGTACCTGCAGTGCACTGAAATGGAAGTCTCACAACTAATGCCAAAGCCTTATTGCCTGCAGACGAATTTTTTGGTTTTGTCATAAAGCAAGAACTAGCTTTACCCTCTGTTCAATGCTGATCAGCGAAGCTGCATCATGCAATGAATAATAAAAAGAAAAAACAATCAGATTGTTTTTCAAGCCATTTGTGCCCATGTATGTGTTGTGTTTTTGTATTTTTGTCCAAGTTAAGTGTAGGAAATGGGTAGGACAGAGATGAAATGGAGAGGGAAGCAGATGGCTGAACATAAGGTGGAATAGTGTAATAAAATAACATTACAGTCATGCAGTTTCATGCTTACAATATCACTGTAATGTGTCAGACATGTCAAACCTCAATCCTTGTTTTCTACTGACATTATATGCTCCATACTGACTACAGCTTTCTGTAGTCAGGGCTAGAATGACTATTTCTAACAATCTGTGACATTTACACAGTGGAACACCCACCTCATATAATTACTGAACATATGGTCAATACATTGACCAGTCTACTGACACCTTACCTTCACATAAAACTCGGAGTCTCACACAATACTTTAAATGTGGCAGTATAATTTTCTACAATGTTATCTTGCTGTATTGATAGCATTTAGTACTGTTTACCATGGTTACCATTTACAGCTTATTTGTATCATTGCAGTATCTGACAGACCCTTCCCAAGTGTGAGTTTTAGGAGCATGGTTCTTTAAAATCTAATTTTTGTAACAGTTATCATGCTGAGGTAAACCTGAAAGGTATGAACCTAACTGTCTCACCTGAAAGGCATGAGCCTGACTGTCTCACAATCCCTTATAGGTGGTCTTCTTCTGTTGTGCTCAGGCATGTATATGACCTTGTGAAGAACTCAGCATGATGTTTACCTGCTTTGCTCATCATGCAATGGGTGTGATTCAGAAATGTTAATGAGCTGAGAACTAATTAACATTCACATTGTGACCAGAGGGGAAATCTATTAATAGCAAGATGTCTGTCCATCTTATGCATGGGTAAGCACAGTCTGTTGTGTTTTTGCATGTGCCATTGTTACCTATGAATATATCCTTACTTATGACGTAATTACATAGTGCAGGCTGCTGTCACACTTGTGCAAATGATGATGAGTTGCCTGCCTGAAAGCCATTCGGACTTGGGCTGCCTACGTCTGGTGCTCAGAGTGGTCAGTCTGTGCATGGGTAAGCATAGTTTGGTGTTTTTCTTTGCATCATATTTACTGTCTGCATTGTTTTAGCTCATATCTTTATGTAATAAAATGATGTGCAAAGCACTGCTTGTTAGCTAATGCCATGGCTTGTTGTGTCCACCTCAGTTCTGACTTGGTCATTCCTTGCTGCTGGATCTTGCTCTATCTCTTCATCTTTCCCAGCTGTTGCTGCTGCCTCCCGTGCCAGTACCTGCAGACCCTGGGCAATGCTACCTTATTCTTTCTGCTTTCTCAGTATTATATCATTTAACATGGCATGAACAATTAAAATATTTGCACACATAGTGGGAGCTTACTGTAGGTCTCCAACAGATGTATCTAGACAGTGGAATTGTGACTTCAGCAGACCAAACACATGCTCTATGATGTTTCTGGCTTGTGAATGGGCATGGCAGTAACCTTACTCTGGTGAATTAAGTGGATTTTTCACTGGGGGTTCTAGGTCATATCCAGCATCCACCACTAAATATCTCAATGAAGCATGGCATCGGGGAACTGATGTAGTACTCCTAAGGCAGATGCCTGAGATATTCCCAATGTGTCTCCAGTGAGTTGCTGAAAAGTCTCTGTAGCTAATACATGTAAAGCCACACATACATTAGTTTCTGCAAGGATTAGTAGTCCACGACTCCCACAGGGTTGCAGATAAGGCCAACACATGTCCACTATTTTTGGTATGGGGTCTATGACTACTCAACATTAGTCCATTATGTCAGTGTCATGGAGGGCATGATAAGATAATCCTGGTCAGAAGACTGCACCTCAGGGGAGCCTCTTGCAGTTACAGGTTTACAATTGCTGCAGGAACACCCAGATGTTTTTAGTTGAACCTGAATACCTGGCCATGTTCATTGCAAATGTATGTGTGATGTGGTTGAGCATCGATTATATATCTCTGAATTGTTTTGTTAAGTTTTTACTTCACAACCATGCAGAAATGCTCATTATATGATCATTGGTATTTATCCTGGCTGTTCCATATTTTTCAGCAGGCCTCATCATGTAGCTGTACTTCCAAAATCACATACCCTGTCCATCTCCACTTGTCATGCAAATGAACTTAGCATGATGCGGTGAGAATTTATGAATTACAGCCGTAGTGTTCAGCATTGTCATAATGCAGCATTCAGTTTAGATATAATGCAGTATTAAGCAGTCTGATAATGCACCATTATGTAATATCATAATCCTGCGTTCATCAGTGTTATAATGCACCCCTCAGTGGTGACATTATACGGCATTCAACAGTGTTATAATCCTGCAATCAGTTCTGTCATAATGCACCATTCAGCAGTGACATAATTCCACATTCTGCAGTGATATAATTCAGCAATCAGCAGTAACATAATGCAGCATTCAGCCGAGTCATAATACACCATTCAGCATTCATATAATTCAGCATTAGGCAATGAAATAATCCAACTTTCAACAGTGTCATAAAGCTGCATTCAGTTGTGTCAAATCATATTATTTACCAGGGCTGATGTACAAATTTAGGAGAGTCAAAATACACCTTACAACAGTATCAAAATGCAATATTCAGCAATATCATAATGAAGTATTCAGCACAGTCATAATGAGGAATTCAGCAGGGTCATAATACACTTTTAAATAATGTCACAATGCAGCATTTAGCTGTAACACATAACTAAACAGCGCCATTGTAGTTTATTCAACAGTGCAGCAATTTGCCTTTTAACAGTGTTGCGGTTAGTACTCAACAGTGTTATAATGCAATATGTAGGAATGTCATAACACACCATTCACCAGTGTTTCAGCACAGCATTCAGCAATCCCATATCACAGTACTCAGCAGTGTCACAATACAGTATTCAGCAGTGTTATAATATATTATTTAACACTGTAATAATGCAACATTCAGCTGTGTCATAATACAGTATCCAGCAGTGTCAAAATACAAAATAATTAATTGGTGTCATAATGCAAGATTCACCCTTATCATAATACATTATTCATCAATGTCATAATACAGCTTTCAGAAGTGCCATATTACAGTACTCAACAGTGTTGTACTACACCTTTCAGTGAATATGTGATGTCATAATGCAGCATTCAGTACATTGTACAGAAGTCAAAATTGTCATAATAAACCTTCCAAATGTGTCATGATGCAGCATTCAACAGTGTTACAAAAAGAATATTAAGCAACACCGTAATGTCCCTTACAGGAGTAACATAATTCACCTTTCAGCAGTGTCATGATACTACATGCAGCACAGACATAGCACTTTTTCCAGTTGTGCAATAACACACCATTTGGCAGTGACATAATCCAGCCTTCAGTAGTGTCATAATGCCCCATTCAGCTGTGTCAAACACCATAAAAAATTCAGTAGAATCAAAATACATTTTTCAACAATGTCATAATACAGCATCCTGCAGCAAAGGCATAGTTGATTCAACTATAGCCCTGTGCCATCCCACAAAGTAGTGCCCCAGCCCTTCAGTTCTTCAAGTGTAGAACAAAAATAAGTCCATGATCAGGTATAGTTCCTGAATTGCAGGAGCTAATCCTGCACTCTGCCCTGACCTTTGCCCTGACCTTCCTCCTTCCTCACTTTTAGCTAATTAAAAAAATGAAAAAAAAATTCTTTTAAACTGTAGCAAACTTATTGCTACAAATCTAGAGAGCAATTGCCATGGAGCACTACTGCTTTCAGACTTTAGTTTTTTTTTTCTTTTAAAGTGTAGCAAGCAGTTGCTGCAATTTATATTCTGCCAGAAAGTGCTATGGCACTAAGGTTCTTTAGTTAAAAAAAATAAGAACTGTTTTAAACTTTAACAAACTGCTTACTATTGTAGCAAGCTGTTACTACAGTTTAGACCACACAGAAAGCACTACAGCACTCAGGTTTAACCACAAATGCTCAGGTTTGACTGAAAATGCAATACCAGGGAGTAATCAGGATCGGCAGACTGTGCCCCCTAGCAGTTTGCTCCCACAGCAATTGCTGCCTTTGCTCTGCCCTAGCTATGGCTCCGTCCTGCAGTGTCCTAAAACTGTATTCAGCAGGGTCATAATGCACCTTTCTATATTATTACAACTAGTAGCCTTAATGTAGCCTTCAACTGTATATTAATATATAATTAAACATGGCCATTGTGCAGTATTCTACACTCAGACATTCACCTATCCCCAGTGTCATGGTCAGTATTCAACAGTGTTATAATGCAATATTCAGTAATGTCATGATACACAATTCACCAGTCGAACAGCACAACATTCGGCAGTCCCATATTACTGTACTCAACAGTGTCATAATATACATTTAGAAGAGTCAAACTGCACCATTCAGCAATGCCATAATACAGTACTAAACAGTGGCATAATGCAGCATTCAGCAATGTCATAATACTGTCTTCAACAGTGGCATAATGCAGTACTCAGCATTGTCAAAATGCAGCAGTCCTGCAGTGTCATAATACTAAAGTCAAGACTGTTATAATGCAGCATTAATCTGTGCCGTAATAATGTATTCAACAATGTCATAATACAGAATTCAGCAATGTCATACCACAAAATTCAGTAATGTCCTAATATACCTTTTCAACAGTGTCACAATATATCACTCAGGAGTCTGAAAATACAGTATTTAGCAACATTGTAATAGAGTAGACATTTCAGCAGTATCGGTACAACATTCCGCACAGCCATTGTACAGAATTCAGAAGGGTCATGATAGGCCATTCAGCAGTGCCATATTGCAACATTCTATGGGTTATATAATGCAGCTTTTAACAATGTTGTATTACAGCAGTCATGAGAGTCATGATATATTACTCAGCAGTGTCATAATGCAGGATTCAGGACAGACATTCTGCAGTGTTTAGCAGTGCAATAACACACTATTCAATAGTGTCACAATCCAGCATTGAACAGTGCCATAATGCTATATTCAGTTGTGTCAAAACGCATTATTTAGCAGGACCATCATACGAAATTCTGCAGAGTCCAAATGCACCTTTCAAAAGGGTCATAATGCACCATTCAGCAGTAACATAATCCTGCATTCAACAGAGACATAATCTAGCATTCACCAGTGCCATAATACAACATTTAGTAATGTCATAATGAAGAATTTAGCAATGCCATTACAGGGAATTTGACAGTGCCATAGTATATTCGGCTGTATATTAATACGTAACTCAGCAGGGTCATTGTGAGGTGTTCAACATTGCCACAATTCACTGATAAGCAGTGTCATAATCAATATTCTGCAGTGTTATAAAACAAAATTCAGCAATGTCATAATGAACCATAGTGCACCATTCAGCATCCCCATATTGCAAAACTCAGCATTGTTATAAAATACAGTTAAAAACTATTGACATATTCACTAGCAACTGTTTTCCCTCCATCATATTAATCTACACAATTCACTATCAATTTTATACATTTTACTCTCATTCTTACATCACATATCACTACCCTTCCTGGTACTACTATTGCTACATCTAAACTTCTTATTTATTTGTTACAAAAATTCCTACCCCAGAATATGTATTATTTCCTACTGACTAAAAAGTCTGGCCTCCATATACTGTTTGTATTATTTTTCTTTTTTGTCTTTGTCTTTGTAACAGCTGATATAAAGTAAAGAAAATAATATTAATTTTTATTTTTGCGCCATTCTACTGCTCCCAAACCTCTGATATAATTTGTAATCCTAATGCTAAAACTACTATAGAATCATGTTCCTTTTCTACAAGTCATTTACTTCCTGATCTGATTTTTCTTTTCCTTTTCTCAAACCAACTGATTTTTCATTATTGTGTTCTTGTTTTCCTCCTATCTCAATTTCTCCATCTTCTTCCTCTTCACTTTGGCATGCGCAGACCTGTTTTATTCCTGTATATTAAAAATCTTACCTTGAACTATTTCTTCCTAACGAGCTCTTCATTCTGTAAGCTTTCTTCAGTATCTCCTTCCTCATTATCACCTACTTTTACATCTTCTATAATAATATTTCCTACTGTTTGTCTTTCTTCAGCACTTTTGTCTTTATCTGGTCTTTCTTTTTCTAATATGGGGCTGTCAAATGAGAAGTGCCCCCAATTCTGTAGATTTTTTACAAAGTGGCCTAAAGTTTTTTGCTATATGCCCCTCTCTCCACATTGGCCACCCATTTGTTACAGCTGTATACTAAGTGATTTTCATTCCCACAGAAATAACATGGTTTAGTTTGGCCTCAGTGCCAAACAAGTACTCTTTTAGTTGTTGATGTTGTTGTTGTTGTATTTACAATTATTATTGTATTCAAAATATGTAGGATGTTCTTATCTATAGCCATTGCTCCTTGACCTCCAGTCCATACATTTCTTTAATCGTATGTTTTTTTTTTATTCTTTTGTTGTACTAGTCAGTAAAAGAAAAAATGTTTTTAACTTATGGTCATCCATATTTGATGTCCTAAATTTCATATTTATTTTATTTTTAGTTGTAGTCCTAAGATCTAGACTCAGTTAAACATTTTTTCTAAAAAAATTAAAGCTTTCAAATGTCACTTCACCGAAATGTTTAGCTCTCAAATGCAGTCATGCCATTATATGTTTAATGCCAAAAGCTAGTGATAAAATAATACAAATAATACAACCCATAATATCATAACTGTTCATACAGTCATTGTTCTTACTTTTTATTCTTCTCATGGAATGTCTTCTCTGTGGCTGTTGGAAAACTGCAAATCTTGGTCTCCTCTCACTTTCTTCTTCCATATTCCTTGCCTTGCTGCAGCCATATAAGTCCTACTTAATGTTAACAAAAAATAAAACCTTATTCCAGAGTTAACTCTTAAAACTGGCTACTATACAACATGAGAAGGCCTCCAATGTTTTCCCTTCAAAAGTTGTTACAGATGAAGTCCATTAAACGTACAGGACACAAGTGTTTAACCGTTAATTTGTAATTAAAGTTTATCCTCTTTACCCTAGCAGACTGGTGGTTGATTAATTTATTTTCTTACTTTAACATGATCTAGTGACTTACTCTTTATATATTTTAAGCTACTCCTTTAGTTTCCAACCTCTCAGTTTTTTCTCTCCATCAGTCACTCCATCACCCTTCCTCTCCTCCCTTTGTCTCTGCCTGGTTCATCGAATCTACCAACAATGGTGCCTCTGACGTTCTGACTTCCATCTCCATAGCAGTTATTTCATCTCATTTTCCTTCCTTCAGTGAGTTTTTTATGCTCCTGTCTCCATCTCTGCTCTTCTCTCTTCCAGCTTAGCATTACTAGAACTGCAGTAGCAACCCTCTGGCACAACCTATCAGCTCCAAAGAGTAGGAAAACATTACTAATACCAAAAATATAATAATATGTGCACATCATTTAAAAGTAATATATACAGTAATACAAATAACAGTGGAATAAAAACATCACAATCTTAACAGCAAAACTGGCCATATAATGAAATGACGTCATACCTCCACCTTTTTTGCTTTAACAAGCTGTATATTAATGCAAATCTCAAAAGGGTTATTGTGCAGTATTCTGCAATATCACAATTCACCTTTCAGGAGTGTCACATTGTTCACCATTGTTATAAATAATGTCACGATACAGCATTCCCTAGTATTATAGTGCATCATTTAGCAGAGACATATTACAGCACTCAGCAGAGCCATTATGTACATTCAGTAGAGCTACAATGCAGCATTCAACAATGCCATGATACAGAATTCTACAATGGCATAATGCAAAGTTTAACAGTCATAATGCAGTGTTCAACAGTGTCAAAATACAGCAGTCCTGAAGTGTCATAATACTAAAGTCAATGCTATCATAGTGCAACATTCAGCACTGTCATAATACTGTATTCAACAATGCCATGATACAGAATTCAACAATGTCGTAATGCTGTGTTAGTCCAGCAAAGCAGATGGCAAACTCTTCCTTCCTCTTTTTCTATTTGTTCCTTCCCTTGTTATGCAGTTGTTTGCCCAGCTACCAGAGGGTTAAATAATAATAATAATCTCATAATATCACTATGCTTGTGTATTTGTGGGCAACGCAGTACTGTCAGATTTGGAATGAGGCGTTCAGATTTGATCAGGGCTATTATAGTGTGCCTCATTAGGAGGAATCTGTCAGTGAGATTTAGAAGGTTTACTCCCCCCTCAGTTCCACATTCATACAGTCAGGTACACATTCAATGTTTAAAAAGCTCTGCAGCAATTCTCTGGAAATAATGCTAAAGCAGATTTTGTCCATTAAAGGACCCCCTTTATAACTGTTAAGAAATGCATGTCACCATGAGGGGATGTTCATACTGAACATTAGCTAGATGTTAATAAGTGTTTCACATGCTAGCTATTCACTTCACATTATGAGGAACAGTTTGACAGAGTTTGGCGATCATAGTTGTGACCCATGGTTCCATTACAGTTTTCTATTTGACAGGGCAATTTAGAATGTAATACAGTTGGAAGAATCAGTTACATGTCTGCGGTATCATTGGAGTTGTAATAATTACTAAGATAAGCTGCAGCTACAGTAAGGGAGACAAGTTGGCAAATAACTTTTACTTGGGATAATCATTGCCCCATGTTATTTATTTCACTTGACAGTGACACTGATCTGTCCCTCGGTAGTTTTTTTCTGTCAAGTTGTGACATCAAGGAGTAGGAGCATGTTGTGTCACAAGAGGTTTCTCATCCAGGAAAAAAGAGGTCATAGTTCCCCTTTACTCATCACTCATTAAACCCATTATAGAATACATTGCCCCTTTTAGTATGTACCTCACAAGACATCTACAACAACTGGAAAGTCTGCAGAAATACCTCACAAAGAGGATTACCAGTCTCAAACAGATGCCCTACGCAGACCATCTAAAAAAACTCCAGCTTTACTCCATCGCATATCACCTACTCAGAGGCGATCTCTGCCCAACATACAAAGTTATGTCAAACCTAGAGCTGTTGGACATGCTCCACTTAAAGAAATCCCAATCCCTCCAAGCTACATGCTCTAGGGACCTAAACCTTGTCATCACAATAAACAGAACATGCTGGAGGGATAGATTTCTGTCCCAGAGACTTCCCATACTCTGGAACAAACTACCTATCTATATCAAACAAAGCTCCTCATTAGCACTCTTTAAGAAAAATCTTGATGATTGGATGGGAGATTTCACCCCTGGGATCACTTCTGTGGCTCTGCTCAACAGGGGCACAGGAAAATAATTTTCTTGGGTGGCGAAAGCCAGGGTACCTTTTTGGTTAGGCTTTTATATGCCCTAGGGCCAATAGCCTAGTGCCTACCTATGAACCTATGAACCTCCTGTCAGCTGTGCTACTCACCATGGGCTCATACTCCTCAACTGATTTCCCAGGGTGTCAGATTTTGCCTCATATCATGTGCTATTCATCATAATTAGTGGCTTTCTGACAAATCATTTGGTTTAAGTCAATAAGTAATGACATATATTTGAGTTTCAGACTTTACATTCTTCAGAAGTGCATACAAATGCCAAACCGTTTTTACTGTAGAGGATTTATAAATATATAAGAGGAGTATTTTAAATCTATCTCTGGTTTTGGGCTTGTATTCCCCCATTAGTTTAACTTTGTCTGGATATCTTTGGCAGCTGAGAGGTATGCCTCAGTCTAAGGGATTTTGGGGATGGGGCAACATTTATTAGCTTGTTACAGAATGTTTAGGTGTTTCTTCATAGTCAATCTGTTCATCATATATTTGTATTTCTGGCTATTCAGTGGTATCAATGTCCTAAATACTGAGAGTCGTTTGATTTACAGAAGGGATATCATTAAAACATTGATGTTACTAGAAAATGTTATAGTTTTGTAAAGTGCTCAGTAGAGAAGAAACATTTAAATCTGTTCTTTTTAGCATCATCCTGGTAATCTATGATGACCAACTCAGTGGGGGCTGGGGACAGGTTATACTTTTTAACAGGTGTGAGGTTCATACCTGGCTAAAGAAGGAATTTTAGTAATGTGTTTCAATATTTTGGTGGCACTCATCACACCCTGGGGAGCAAGGATTTAAATATTACACAAAATGCTCCTCCCTTCTTCCCCCTTTTGGTTTTTTGTGCCAGTCTATAGAAGAGAACTTAGCATATGAGCATCTCACTTTTACTGATAGGAACCTCTGTCTACTTTTTTCTTTAATTACTCATTCTTAACCATAGAATATCCACCCCTGACATTTCTGCCTTTCAAATTGTTGCTTCATCCCATGGAACAAGAGACTCATTGTTTTGCAGCATTGGTAGAGCTCTTCTATTAACTATCATGTTATTAGTGTAGTAACAGTATATGTGTGTGTGTGTGTGTGTGTGTGTGTGTATATGTGTATATATATATATATATATATATATATATATATATATATATATATATATATATATATATGTATATATATATATATATATATATATATATATATATATATATAAATATATATATATGGGTCTACTTTGATCCATCGAATTTACACTTCCGCGAAACTAAGTTTTGTGAGTCCAGTTTTGCGAAATGCACTTTCGCAAAACTACAGGTCACTGAGATTGTTGTTGGAGATTGTGGCACAGTGGGGATAAGGGAATTTTCCCTTTTCCCCACTGTAGTGTGATCTCAGAGTTGGTATATATTAGTAGTAGGGATGTGGGGGTGCAGGGGGGCTTGCTCCCTGCATAATTTAGTATATTAATGCACTTTCTCGAAACTGGACAAGCAAAACTTTTTTTTTCTAAAGTGTAAATTATATATATATATATATATATATATATAGATGTATAGATAGATATCCATCTATATCTATATATATATATATATATATATATATATATATATATATATATATATATACATACACACACACACACACAATATATATATATATATATATATATATATATATATACATATATATATATATATATATAGTAATCACAAGAAGTTCAGCTAAATGCACTCAGCAACCAAATAAAGGCATCCTCCAAATACAGGTACATGTAAAAAGATTCCCACGCAGGTAAAAGAGTAGCAGTTTATTCCAAAGAATTGAGCGCTTTCATTTTCAAGCAGGAAACTTAATCAGAATCAAACTACATCACATCCTATCCATATTTTAAAGCCCTGTTTCACTTACAATTGGTTATACCTACTGAATCTGATTTTATTGAACATGCAGCATTCATATATAAAATCCTTATATAAAAAAATCAACATATATAAAAGATTACCAAAAATTGCAAAAATATGCAAAAAATATATACATTTAAAACATACTAAAATTACAAACCCGTAATTTATTCATTTATGAAATGAAAGCACTCAAACCTTTGGAATAAACTGCTACCGTTTTACTTACGTGGGGATTTTTTTTACAAGTACCTGTATTTGGAGGCTGCCTTCATTGGTTGCTGACTGTATTTAGCTGAACTTTTTGTTATTACCAGTAAGATTTGTGTTCAGCTTTCCATTTGTTTCTTGGTTGTGATATATATATATATATATATATATATATATATATATATATATATATATGTATATATGTGTGTGTGTGTGTGTGTGTGTTTATCTGTATATAGTATATATGTATGTATAGCACCAATCCATAATAGTTTTATGATAATGATGAACTAGTGTGTAACAAAATTATTGACTTTTAGTTGACTGGGCTAACATTTTTTTTCCCTCATTTATATGATTTCTACAAAAAGCTTGCCATCTTGGGGGTTTAGCTAGGGGCATAGATTCCCAGACTTAGAAGCATAGTGTGCAGAGTGTGAACCTGACCAATTTAGTTTTTTGGAGGGGGGACAGACAGTGCATCTATTGGGTTGGGCAGTTCATTGCAGCATACTGGACTTATGTTTTCTTTTGGCACAGAGTAATCAATTTATTGATCATGTAATTTTTTTTCCTCTCTCTTTTCCTCTCTCTCACAATCATGTCTGTTCAGAAATTTAAGTCCAGGTGGCAGAGTATAGCCTCAGAAATGAAGGCCTTCTTAGACAAGATGGTGGATGGTTGATTTCAGCAGCAAAATGTGTCATTGATCAGATCAAGAGGGATGGCACACGAACAGTGGAGTGTGGTAAAGGACACCCAACACTTAATTGTTAGTCAAAAATGGGGCAGCCAACTGGCAGATTTTCCCAGGGTGGGTAGGATAGGCAGTCAGGTTTTCCCATGGTCCACTCAACTATGGGAGGTGTTCCTGTAATGGATTCAGGGAGCTTCTTCCTTTTGAGGCAATTCCCAAAAGAAAAGTCTCACATTCCACCATTAAAGATACATACATAGCTTGGCCAAGGAGTTGTTGATGTATCCAGATGCATGGGGAACACCATATTTGTTATGTTTTTGTTTTCCAGTAAGGCAGATGCTTCACTGGATGGTAGGATCTGTAGGAACTTGAAGTCAGTTAGCATGAGGGAGAAAGCAGTCAGGAAATTGCTAAATAAAAAGATAGCTGCTGGCAGGGAAGCTGGCCCCTTGGGTTCCTCCTGTTGCCCTCTTTTAAACCTCCCCTCTTGCTCCAATTCCCAAGAAAATATGGGCATATAGCTTGATTCATCATTTATTATTTATCCAGGGTTTCTTGATCACTAACTGCATTAGCAGAGATGATGGGTGTAATATTCTTCACTGGATAAGGCCATTTGAATTACTAAACAATTCTAGGACACTTGGTTGCCAAAACTGGATATTGAAGCTGCCTTTTGTTGACTCATGATTTGCAAGAAAGATTAGATATTATTGTCCATGAGTTTTGAATGCCTATTGTATTTCTATATGGCCATACCCATGGTCTGTGTAGTAACGTATGCCACCTTTGGGTAATTTTTGAAATTCAGCACAGCCCTTCATTGGTCTTAGCAGCTAAAGCCCTACCAACAGGCAACAGTCCATTATTTGCACAATTCTTTCATCATGGGCCATGGGGGAGAAGGTGTTACTGGTGGTGTGTATCACTTCATCTACCTACATATGTAACAACTCAGGATGCCACTTGCTGCATCAAAGGTGCACCAAAATCATTGATGGTTCTGGGCTGTAAATAGGTGTCACTTTTCATGTTTTACATTGCCTAGAGATAATTTAAACTACTTGAATGAAGTCATGGATGTATTCCTGGTTGTTCACTAGGTGAGGGTACAGGAAGTTATGATGCTGGTGTGTCTGCATAACATAGTCTGTCAGACATTTTCCCTGAGTGGGACATTTACCATTTACCAGTGCCTTGACCAATTTGTTGAAGGGTGGTCAAAAAAAGCACCACCAGGTAAGGGTGACTAAGTGAGTCAGTGAGTCAGGAATGACCTTGCAACCATGGTGTACATTCCTTGCTGACTTCAATGGAATCTCTCTATGGCAAGATGGCTGGGTGTCCACAGAGGTACTGCACCAG